>NC_064303.1:92779456-93071794 GCF_023373825.1 Bactrocera dorsalis
CTGTGATCGCGCGGTATATTTGTGGGCGGCCGGCAGTCGGAGACAGAGCGCACCGGTAGACAGGTGACACTGCCGTCTATAAGAGACCATGTGTGTTTGTATGCGTGTGTGTGTGAACCTTTCCCAAGAAGTTGTCAACAAAAAATCGACCAACATTGTAGTCTGCAGAGCAACGCTGCCAACCAACCAACCAACGAAGCAGCTAACCAGGCAGCCATGCCACCAGCCAGCCAGCCGTTCACTTGCTCACTCATGCAACCCTGGGGCGCAGTTAGCCTAGTCATCTACTACACATTGTATTGACCCTTTGGTCTTGACCATCCACTACTTGTACGTAAGTAAATATGGTGTCTAACTGGCTGACTGACTGGGAACACGGCTGAGCGCTTCGCTGCTTTTTGTTTGTGTTTCATTGGCAACGCGGCGGCGGTATTCTTTAAAGTCGTTTTTTTTTGCACATATCGAGATTCCATGCCCCGATGACGTTATATAAATATACATTGTGTGTTTGTATGTATTAAGAAAAATATTTACATACAACCCTGCTTGGATTGTCAACCAGCGAATTACAAGTTGACCAATGTAGGTAAATATACATAGTACATATGTACCCTGTATATGAATATACAAGTATGCTATATCTATATATGTGTACTTCTATATATGGTATATAGCAGAAAATATTATTTGCAAATATTTTTATACATACATATATATATATAATATGTATGTACATATACACCTGCTTTCATCCTCATGCTCTATTGGTCTTAGTCGCTCGTAACTTCTTAACTTTATGAGATACCGCCGCTCCAATCGGTGTCAACAAGGCTATGATAAGTATACATATACATATGTATGTACGTACTCGTTATGCAGCCACGTCGTTTTCATTCGCTTAAATAGCAATTCGCATTTTTCACTCGTTATGCGTACTAAATGTGCCAATTTCTTCCGACCGGACCGCGGATACCTTAATTATCGTAAATACCGAGATTGTAACTGCGATATCGTATTTGCAATCGACTGTGAATGGCTTACTCCATGGTAATCGCAATGAAATATATATACATACATACATAAAAAATGTATATATGTACATACGTATATACTTGTATGTAAATTTGAGCACGACTAGAACTTTATATTAACATATTTTTTCTTCAGGCGTCTATGGGGCACACCTAGAACCAGAAAACACACAATTTTTTCATACGTTATACCTTTCAAAATAAAAAACTAAAATTTTAAATCGATATCTCAAATATTTTTTACAGCTGCGCTGTAACAGCCTTCTAAGTGTAGCCGCTCAGTTCAACCAGTATCTTCAGTTTATCTTTAAAAGGAGTTCTCAAGACTACATTTTTCGAATTTACTTCAGTGAATACTCGGACAAAGAGTTATCGATACAATGGCCTACTGGAGTTTTGATCTAACCAAAGATCGAATTTGGCAGGCATATAATGAGAATTTTTTCAGTCAAAATCAACTATTTTTAAAAGAAGCCGGATTTTATCAGTTTTTGTGCTTAATTTTGGAAATCTTGGTTTTCAACCGTTGGTCATTGTATGAACAACACCTTCTACATGAGAATTTTTTAGATTCCTTGCACGGAGAAGACAAAAATCGAAAGGGGTCCTTACCAATCCTAAAGGAGCTTTTCGTGTTGCTCAAGGACAGCTTACAAGCCGTATTAGCTTTGCGCGGATATCAAGTGCGGACGTAGCGGAATAGAGACAGTTCCCTTTTGTGCTGGCGGCTTTAAAATCGAGGAAGAGGTGGTCTGGGTTCATCTTCCTTTCCCGGGTCTTTGGCAATATTTGATGCATGGTGAATATCTAGTCAGTTATTGATTTTCTAGACCTAAAGCCACGCTGATAAGGTCCAATTAGTTTGTTGGCGGTGGGCTTTAATCTTTCACACCGTACGCGATGTTGAGGAGCTATCCTACGCAGATTGTGAGGTCTCCTTACACTTAAATTTCAACAAATTCCAAATTCCACAAAGAAGCTGATACATACTCCTTATCTTCACCGTATTTAAATAGCTCGGCCAGAAATTCATCTGCCCCTGTCGCTGTGTTGCAGACCCCCCGACGTGTAATTGCTGAGGCAGGTGCGTAGAATAAGATCCGAGTCAATGCTAAGAGCTCGGAGCGAACGCACGTCTAAAACACCAAAGAAGTGTTATCCGTCTATCACAACATGATTGATGTGATTGGAGGCTTTTCGGCCCGGAGACAGTTATGTAGTTTGATGAATTTTCCTATGCTGGAATCTAGTACTACAATAACCATATTTCGGGCCCCGGCGAAGTTGATCATCCTCAACCCATTTGGGTATGTTTCACCATGGAAGCTGAATTTACCGGCGGTTGTGCCAAAAGTACCTTCTTTTTCCTTAAAGTGGGATATAAAATATCCCTGAGCGGATAAAGAAATAGTTCAGTGTAACATAAAAAAGTCGCAGATATGAATAATATTGTTTTTCAACATAATGCCGACGCTTTTAGAAAAACATTATTTCATTCCTATGCCTTTAAGCCAAAACCTAATGGACGAGTCTATAAATGATACTCTGAGATCACTAAGATAGCATTTTTTAAGTTTGAATTAAGCTAATGATCCTGACAACAAATTTTCTATCCGAAATCCT
Organism: Bactrocera dorsalis; assembly: GCF_023373825.1. Taxonomy (NCBI): domain Eukaryota; kingdom Metazoa; phylum Arthropoda; class Insecta; order Diptera; family Tephritidae; genus Bactrocera; species Bactrocera dorsalis. The sequence continues at coordinate 92,782,111 of NC_064303.1, forward strand.
TAAAAGTGGATCGGAGATATGAAATACAAATGAGGTACATTTGATATTATACATACATACTTGTAGTATACGACTTTCAGCAAGATCTTTTGAAAACCACAGTGTATTCTTGATATAAAAAAAATCATCGAGAACGAATACTAAGTAAGTACATCTTCATTGCGAGGTTCCCTACTTTTTTATGGAAAGAAAACACACAAACTTCAAATTTAATGGCGAATGTTTTTATCATTCAAAAGAACATACTTTGGCATTTATTTTTTGAAGCTACGTCTCAAATGGTCCATCCGTTAAGTCCAATTTTCGATGACATGTTCCTGTATATAATTGAATTATGACCTCATCCTGCCTAAGAAATCTGATTTTTAGTAGCCAAGATCAAAAATTGAAATTTCTGAAATATTTATTCTCTTCATACTCAATTTGAACTCCAGTCTGCCACTCTTACGTATAAAGTTGATGAGTACCCAGTTTTGGCGCTCAATTTTGCACATGTTAACTCCAAAAAAATTAAAAAAAATTTCCTAAACTTTTTTATATTTTCATCAGGCTTTAAAAATTTACAATAATCCTTAAGAATATTCACAAAAAGTCCCCACTCATTATTGATATGTAAAGGCCATACAGCAAAAAGAAATTATCGCATTTCTTTGGAGTTAATTTTAAAATCGGCAACATCTCAAAAATTCCACTGATTTCGAACAATTGATCTCGATACTTGTCGCTTGTCGCAAATATTCGCTTTGAACTCGCCGAAACGCGCCGGCAAGTAAATATTTTGTATGCAATTTTTCAACACATTTGGTGGAGAAAACTAATTATAGTTTTGCACAGCACAAAAACAACAGCAACAAAAGTCGAAACCGAAATCAAGTGCGCGAATGTCATCAGCTAGTTATGCTTTTTTCATGTTGCTTTATGTGATTTTGGGCTGAAAAAATTGCGGATGCAAATTGTAAGGGAAGGCAGTACAGATATACAAAAATATATAATATAAATCATATACTATTTTTAAAAGTGAGCATTAATCAGAAATTTTTTTTTTATATAACTCTGAGGTTTCGAAGATAATTTTTTTTCGGCTTAAAAAAATAAAAAAATTAAATTTTATTAATATTTGTTTAATAAATGAGTTTTTTGGTTTTGGTTAGATTTCATTCTGGTTTATACATAGTATCGGTAACTAAAATAATTTATTTTAAATTAAAAATTTTTTTTTTTTTTAATAATTAATTTTCATCAAGATTTTTCAATTTCCTTTACAGATTCTGGTAGCGAATCAGGCTCACATAAAAGTATTAGGGAAAAAAGGCCTTCGGGTCCATCGGACGGTAAACCGACACGGGTGCGAACGGTCTTGAATGAGAAGCAACTACACACGTTAAGGTAAGTTCCTACATAAATACTTCACAAAAATTCTGAATAAATCCTTAAGAAGATATTTAGTTGAGTTCCGTTCCTTTTTCTGATATGTATCTCCATTTTATACTACAATTTGATGGTCCTATAAGCTTAAGTGACGTTCGATCGGTTTAAATACTATTTTAATGATTAAAACTTTCCACTTCAAAATATATTTGGGAACTTAATATTGTGTGCCGAAGCGTGGTTCCTTCTAGAAACAATGTGGCTTAGCTCAAAATATTGAAAAGAACACCCTGTCACCCATACCAGTCTTATCACAAAGACACTCGATGCTATTGAGACCAAGGTTAGGCACTCTTTGACCAGTCCTGAACGCTCTGTTAATGAGTTCAAGGCTACTGTCGCCGCTCCGTCTTCTATGTGGATGGTCAGTTCTCTGAAGAAGGCTGCACTACGGAGCAGAATATTTACTGCTACCTTAATGGCTGCAACCTTGGCCGGGAAGACGCTGAAAAAGTCAGGAAGTCTGAAAATGGCGTTGATAGAGAGATCCTGACAATAAACCCCTCCGCCAACCTTCCTCAAAGCTTTTACCCATCCATAAAGAAGCTCGCTACATCTCTCCTCCAACGGCTCCTTTCCACACACAACTCCCTCGCCGGTATATTGGTAGAGTAGGGGTCGTCAGAGTTCGGTTTGGCTACTCCACGATCCAAGTGATTCGGTATGAAGTCAAAGTTAGTGAGGATTTCTGGAAAACAATAACCAGAAAGTCTGAAACTGGAGTTGATATAGAGATCCTGACAATAAACCCCTCCACCAAGCTTTGATCCATCTGTGAAAAAGCTCGCCGCACCTCTTCTCCAACGACTTCTTCCCACCGACAACTCTTTCGCCGATGTATGGGCAGAGTACGAGCCATCAGAGTTTGGTTTGGCGACTCCATGATCTAAGTCATCTGATATGAAGTCAATGTGAGTGAGGAGTTCCGAGCAAAGCGCTTTAATCCATAAAAATTTGCTTAGGTCCTTTCTTTATAATTCCGTTCTCTCACCTGTCTAAAAATATGAGATCCGAGATGTTTTTTCCTTGATCTGTCAAAGGCGGAACATTCGAGGATGAAGTGTTGAGATGATTCTAACTCATCTTCCAAACAGTTGACACAATTGGCAAACGACTGGACTTTGCTGAGAACGAACTGTTGGGATTTACCCTTGGCCAGGAGGATCTTGTATAGCTACTTGGAGTTGACCAACGCCTGCTGAGCTAATTTGACGTCCGACAGTTTGCCGTTGATTTTTCCCCTTTCTTACCAAACCGCTCAAAATACCCAGAAAATTATTAATTTTAACTTATCTACTGGCAGTATCATCTTTCCTTTGTATGTAACTCTTCGACTCTATCTTCATATAGTGTCTGATTCTACTCTACGAATCTTCCAAATGACCTAAAGACTAAGTTAATAATGTTGGGATTGTAAATAAAAACTCTTTGATAGACCTCTTCCTTCATCTATCATTATTATGATCGCTTCACATTTGATGGAAAACTTAGCTCAGGCCAAAACCCCCACTTTTTCCTTAAAAGAATCGAGCTCTCTCTCCAGTATTTTTCATCCAACTAATCCAACCATTTCTCTTCTTACTTGCAGAACCTGCTACAATGCTAATCCGCGACCTGATGCGCTCATGAAAGAGCAGCTGGTGGAGATGACTGGTCTATCGCCACGCGTCATACGAGTCTGGTTTCAGAACAAACGCTGCAAAGACAAGAAGAAAACCATACAAATGAAACTGCAAATGCAACAGGAGAAGGTATGTACAATTCAAGAAGCTGCCGCGAGTATTAACCGCCTAACAAGGGCTTTAAATGGAGCTTAATTGATGAAAGTTTCTCTTTGCTTTGCGTTTATAGGAGGGACGAAAGCTCGGCTATGGCGCCATGCAGGGCATACCGATGATAGCGAGTTCGCCGGTGCGCCACGATTCGCCATTGAATTTGCAGGGCATCGATGTGCAAACATATCAGCCGCCATGGAAGGCCTTATCCGACTTCGCGCTGCATGCGGACTTGGACAGCAACGGTGCGATCAATACGCACACGCCCGCGTTCCAGCAACTCGTCAATCAGGTGGGTGCCACACAATTACGATTACACGTCAGTGCTTTGACTAAATTTGTACTTTTTTATCTCCTTCTCTTTAACAGATGCACGGTTACGATCTCAATGGCATGCCGCCGTTGCCGCCGCATCAACAGCAAGGACCACATCCGCCACCGCCCGGTCAACAAATGAACGGACCACCCATTGGTAGCATGGACTCGGGCATCACATCACATCATCACCCGGACAGCACTGACTCATATGTGACCTATCTGGAGAGCGATGACAGTATGCAAGGCAGTCCGTAGAAAAGCATGTGCAAACGTATCTAATTTGCTCTTCTTCTTCTTCTCGTTCTTGTCGATCCAAAAAAAAAATTGAAAAAAAAACAAAAAAAAAATTACAAAAACAGAGTCCAAACTGGCTTTGACACCAACATCGTCAATGTCTTTGTCAATGTCATCATCTTCATCGCTATCATCTGCATCGACATCGGCGGCCACCTCAATCGCTTCGCCACCATCAGCCTCGAACACGGCCGGTGCACTTTTGGGTAGTGCCGCCGCAGCAGCTGGCGCTCTAGGCGGTCTTGGTGTCGGTGGTGTTGTAGCAGCGGCTTGTGCGCTCAATCCCGGACTCGCTTTGGGCGGCATGGCAGTGGCCGGCGGTGGTGGTGGTAGTGTTGGTAATGGCAGTCTTGGTGTTGGCAACACGGCGAGCTGTGGACAAGCGCAGTCTGCTACGGAGCAGTTGATGCAAATGTTGCAAAAGGTGACGGCTTCGCCAACGCACGCGGTGCTGTGAAGGATGTACGAGGAGTTCTGTCGTCAAGCCGGAACTCAGTGATGCGTGCGCAATGGGGCAAATGTGCAATTTTACGGGCAGCGGAGGAGCAGTTGGTATGCGGAAGATGTAGAACGCAGTTAGACGAAGTGTGTGTTTGACTAGTAGCCAGTGCGTGTAGCGCCTCATAAGAAAAATGTTGAGCACGTGGCACCAATAAAGCTCTTCTAGTGAAAGCTCCGAGTCGCGGAAGAGTCAAAAAGCTGCAGTGTGTTGGCTTATTGTAAGACAATTTGCTGAAATCTCAACCAAAAAACTTGTATAACGGTTTTTATGAAATTTTTGAATAAATTTAAAAAACACTTACCTTTATTTGTCGTTAAAATTTTTGTAAATTGCGTTACAAAATGCCCACATTGCCACTAATCTAAGTATTGTTACTTTCACTTATTAATTGTTGTATTATTTTTGCAAAATTTTAAAGTTTAATTTTCAAAAAAAAAAATTAATAATAAAATTCATGTGAATAGTTTAGAAACTTTCAAAGAAAATTTGCACGCAGGCATTCAAAAATGGCTGCAAATGCAAACGGAAATGCTCACTCACTTAAAAAGTTCTTTTATTAAAGGAAAAAAATTATTATTCTTAAAAATTAAATAATTATTATTAATGTAATTATAAAAAACACAAAACAAAAACAACAAGCTGCAACTAAAACCAAAAGCAAAATAAATACTTATAGGGAATTAGAAGTTTGTAAAAGTATGAGCATTCATATATCCTAAATAACTGTATATACTTATGTAAGTACTTAATGCATAAATTTAGAAAGGACGTAATTAAACACAAATTTATGATAATTAAATTTCTATTTAAACTAAACAACAACAAATACATAAATTAAAACTAAAAGTGAAAATAAAAAATAATTCAAGAATTGCTGCAACAAAAAATAAAATAATTTGAGAAGAATACAATTTGAGCAAAAATACAACTCTGCAGAACAGCAAAAAGCGGTAGGTCAAGCAAAATTGCGGTAAAAACATATTTGGATGTGTGTACATATGTTTGTATAGTATATATTTGGGATTACAAATATTTTCGATTTTTCGAAATTCGAAATAAATTAAAAAAAAAAATAATCATAAAAATTTTTAAAAATATTACAAATTTTCTCTAATTCTGAGTTTTTACATTTTTCGAAATTAATTTCCACAAATTAACCAAAAAAAATTCTTAAAGTTCGAATTTTATTTTATGAACTAAGAAAAACAATAAATTAATTTAAAGATATATTTTTTGTAATTCAGAAATTTCATGTTTTTCGAAATTAATTTTTATAAATTAACAAAAACAACGCATATGTAAAGTTCAAAATTTATTTCATAAATTAAAAATTTCGAAAATATACTTTTCTTTATTTCTGAGCTTTCATGTTTTCAGAAAGTAATTTTCACAAAGTAACCAAAAACAAAACGCTTAATGTTCGAAATTTATATTGTAAATTAAAAAAAATATTTTTCTGTAATTCTCAGTTTTCACGTTTTTCGAAACTAATTTTTACAAATTAACTAAAAAAAAACAATTAAAATTCGAAATTAATTTTTTAATTAAAAACAAATTGTAAAAAATTTTTAAATATATTTTCTGTGATTCTGAATTATAGAAAAATGTATTTTCAAAATTTTTATTCTGAAAATTATATATATGTATAATTATATGAAAAATATTTTTTAAATTGGTTCTGTTAATTTTTAAGAATTAATTTCGATATTTTTACCTTTATCAAAATTAATTCTTACAAATTAACAGAAACAATTTAAAAAATATTTTTCCAGAGCTCTGAATTTTTAGGTTTCTTTTTTGCAACTAAAAGTTTCCAAAATAATTTTCAAAATAAAAATTTTAAAAATACATTTTTCTATAATTCTAAGATTTTAAGTTTTTCGAAATTATTTTTTACAAATTAACAAAAAAAAATAAAAATTTATTTTTCCAAAACTCTGAATATTCACGTTTCTTTGTTTGCAACTAAAAAAAATTTCAAAAATGATTTTCAGTATAAAAATATTATTAAAAGAAACTACAAAAAATCTGGAAAAATAAAATTTAAAAGAAAATTAAATATTACATTTTTCTGTAATTCTCAGTTTTTCCGTTTTTCGAAATTAAGTTTTACAATTTATCCAAAAAAATCGCTTGAAGTTCGAATGTTCTTTTTTGTGAATTAAAAAAAAATTTTCAAAATATAATTTTCCGAAACTCTGTGTTTTCATGTTTTCCCGAAATAGTTTCTACAAATTAACAAAAAATAAATAAATTTTCACTTTTCGTTTTGCAACTACAAATTTTTCTAATCTAATTTTCAGAATACAAATTTTACTCAAAAAAATTAACTACAAAAAAATTGAAAAACAAAATTTTACCTATAAAAAACCAAAAATTACATATATGTTTATACATATGTACGCACATATTTGTTTGGATTCAAAAACATTTTGAAATTCGAAATTAATTTTTTTTAATTTAAAAAAATATTATATATGTATAAAATTATAAAAAATAGATTTTTTAACATACTGATTTTTTAAGTTTTTCAAATTAACAAAAAAAAAGTTATACAAATTTTTTTTTGAAATTCGAAATTAATTATTTTGAATTAAAAAATATTTAAAATGACAAAAAAATATATATATTTTTTTTTTAATTCTGATTTTTTAAGTTTTTCAAATTAAAAAAAAATTAAAAATTTAGGTTTCCAAAGCTTTGAATTTTCATGTTTCTGTTTTTTTTATAACCAGAAAGTTATGAAAAATAGTTTTCACAATAAAATTTTTATTTTTAAATAGAAAAACCACAAATTCGAAATTTATTTTGTGAAGTAAAAAAAATGTAAAAATTTTAGAGATTTCAAAATAAATTCTTTTAACGTTTTTTTTTTGTAGTTCACAAAAATATTCAGAAATAATTTTCCAAATAGAAATTTTAATTCAAAAAAATATATTCTTTTAACTTGTTTTTGTGGATCCATAAAATTATCAGAAATAATTTTAATAAAAATTTTACTTCAAAAAAATAAAAAAATAAAGCTAAATTTTGCCTATGCTTATTGTATGTATGTATGTACATTAATATTTGATTTTAAAAACAGTGACAAATTTCAAAATTCGAAACTAATTTTTTTACTTAAAAAGAAGTAAAAACATTAAAAAAAATATATTTTTTTCTAAAAATAATTTCCGAAAATATTTTTTTTTTCAATTTATTTGGCATAAAAAGAATATATAATATAAAAAATTTTGTGAAAAACTAATTTATCTAAAATACTAGAAAAAAATAATAATGTAAAACTTAAATTTATTTCGCATGAAAAAAGTATATAATATAAAAATTTTGTGAAAAATTAATTTATCTAAAATACTAGAAAAAATTTCTAATTTATTCAAAAAAATTTCATAAACAAGAAATAATAAAAAAATATATATTTAAAAAAATTATTAAAAGAAATTTATTAAAAAAAAAAATTAATTAAAAAAATTATTAATTATAAAATTATTATTTAAAAAACCAAAAAAATAATTTAAAAAATTTTAGATTTCCAATACATAGCTACATATATACAAGCATATGTACATTTTGCCGCAATTTTTACAGAGCACCGTTCTTTGCTGTGAAAATATTCGCACGAAAGTGCCATTCAAATGTTAACTAAACACGCAGCATTAGAAAAAAGAATAAAAGTCTTTATAAATATACACTGTAAATTAAAAAAAAAAACACAAAAAAAACACATTTATGTAATATAGCTAAAGAACATACATAAGTAAGTAAATAAAAAAATGATTGTATATAGTATGATAAATAGGAACTTAACAGAAATTGTAACTATTAACGTTATAACTAACTAAACAATAAATATTAAAATGATTATGACAGAAATAAATTTAAATAAAAAATTGTTAGTTTTTAGTTATTTCAGTATGTGAAACAGTTGTATTATGCATTGTGAGAAATAAAGTAAAAAAATATAAATAATTAAAAAAACATTGGCAGAATGCTGCAGGAGCGTGAAGATATGTATGTTGCTTTTACAGGCTGCCAACAACAAAGCGGCACACAAGCAGCGCTTGCAAGGCCAGCATTTTCTCTTTGCTATGAAGGAAGGCAACCAATACAAACTAAATTAAAATAAATTTAAAAAAATAATAAAAATGTAACACTGTAATTAATTTTAGTATTCATAGAAAATGTTTGAAAATTATAAAAATGAATGAAAAACAAAAAAGCAAATAAACAAAATATTATTACAATATTGAAATTGAGTTGTGTTGCTATTTGAACTTTTTTTTTACTGAGGGTTTCAACAATAAGTACTCTGGAAGTTTATTTCAAACTAAGGTACTACGATAAGAAAGAAAGGGAGATGGTCCATTTTTTTCGAAGGGGCAGCAGACGGGCATTAAAGGGAGCGAAGAGCGAGCTGAGGAGAGCTTCTCTTAAAAATTTAGACCTAAATTAGATCTGGACTGCCTGATTGTCAAAAAGAATTATCAAACAAAAAGCTGAACATTATCATCAAAAACGAATGGCTTATGTTCGAATTTAAATGTTTTGGACTCGTAATGAATAGAGAGATACTCGAAAATCCTCCCACACCCCATTTCAACACCCTCACTTAGGAGAAAAAATCATTTTGACGATTTTTTTCTCAAAAACCGGCGATTTGAGACACATTTTTAATTTTTAAAATTTCTGGGTAAACCCAAATCTAATTTTTCTTTAATAAAAATATGCCCTATGCGATTCTGCAAATTTCGGCATTTTTAGATTTTCTCTAGAATCAGTAGTTTAGAAGTTATAAGCATTTTTACATTCGTTTGTATTCGGCGGCTGCTTGCTCCATGCTCCTGGTCGCCTGGTAGAAATCTGAGATTTTGGCACCAAATTAAATGCAATTTTCTGCAGCGGCGGCGGGTGCACTGCAAATTTGCGCGGTGGGTTTAGCATACGCAAAGGGGCAAAATTGGGAACACGGATGCGGCCATATATATACAATGCTTGGAAACCGGAACAGGTCCTTGACCGGAAATGAAATTACAGTACCATACTTCCGGCCCGAAGTCCCAATCGGAAGTCACATGCCGGAAACAAGGGTGAAAAGTTGAGTTCCGTTTGGCAACATCCGGGCCAAGCAGCATCCGTTTCCGGATTATGGCTTCCTGTTGGGACTTCGGGCCGGAAGTTAACTGCCGTCATTTCATTTCCGGTCCCGGGCTGTATATGTCCCGCATCCGTGTTCCCAATTTTGCCCCTTTGCGTATGCTACAAATTTGCAGTGCACCCGCCGCCGCTGCAGAAAAATTCCATTCAATTTGGTGCCAAAATCTCAGATTTCTACCAGGCGACCAGGAGCCTGGAGCAAGCAGCCGCCGAATACAAACGAATGTAAAAATGCTTATAACTTCTAAACTACTGGCTGTAGAGAAAATCTAAAAATGCAGAAATTTGCAGAATCGCTTGGGGCATATTTTTATCAAAGAAACAATAAATTTGGACTTACCCAGAAATTTATAGAATTAAAAATGTGTTCCAAATCGCCGGTTTTTGAGGAGAAAATCGTCAAAATGGCGCAAATCGCCGATTTTTAAAGAAATTAGGCTTTAAATACCATAGCATTTTGATTACATTAATTATTAAGGCAGCGGGTTAAAGCTTAGTAACTAAAACACTAGGGTTACAAGAAAAAATTGTGCTCCTCGATTTGTTTCATTTCATTTCAAACATTCAACCAAATCCTTCAATTGCGCAGATCAGTCCTTCATTTGCGAAGCTGAGAATATCTGGAGTAATAATAAGGGCTCGTTTTTATCAGAATTCTACAAAAAATCTCGTAAGAAATTCCTTTACAGCATGTAATCACGTTCCATACCAAATTAAGTAAGCTCGATAGCTCCAAAACTGAAAGACTAGCTCTCGTAACTATATACTAACTGGACATGGTTAAATCCATTCAGCACGTCATGCGGATCATGAGTTGTTTTTCGTTGTTGTTTTCACAATTCTACATCATAATGGTTTGAATTAAAATATCCAAAAGCAAAACGGATAAAAACTGAAATTTCAATCAATGACTTACTTTTAGGCACTGGATTTAGTTTCGTGGTGACGACTAAATTTCATCTTTTTCTTCAACAAATTAACCAATTTACAACTTTTATGTTCAAAAATATGGAGCTAAGCAAATCTCTTTTAATTATAAAAATAAGAATAAAATATTTTCTTTACCAACTTCCCTTTATTGTTTCGCTTCCACACCATTCCTATATTATTTATTTTTTTACATCAAAACACTGTCAGCTGACAACAAGCGTTGCCACTCAAAACAAATTATAATAAAAGTGTTTGTTTATTTACATTATTGCTGACTTAAACACTAACAACATTTCAGGAAATGCCTAAAAAAGTTATAAATATTTCATATAAAGCTGTTTTAATCAATTTGTAGCTTTTGTGCTATTCTCTCTGCACAATTTTGCAGAATAATTGAACTCAAAAACAAAACATTTTTTGAGTAATACAAAAAACTAACATCTGGCAGCACAAATTCGTTCCAAGCACACCATCCTCCAGCTGAAATGTGCAGCTAATCAGAAAATTGTTATTTAACAACATAAATCACTAAAGTATTGAATTAAAAACGCTAAAACATGTCAATTGTGAAACGTGTGCAGGTAAGTGTTTATAAGAAACTCAAAATTACATTATTAATTGTTAATATACGCTTGCAGCAATGGGCAACCTTTGCGAGAACTTGGTACGTCTATGATTGCACCTGGCAAAATCCCTTCGAGTCGGCGCTGCTAATAAAGACACATTTAATGGGATTGCACAAGCCCATCTATCATCCAATGAGTGAGTAAAGCCGTTTTATAAATATTAATGTTAAAGCCGGTGGCTTATCAGTGTTTCGCCTATGCGCATTTAATTCTGATTTTTACATTACCGGTAAACGTAATTTCTTCTAAGTGGCTTGGTTTCTTACAAAAATGACTTCCAATATTTTCGTATATTTATTTACAAATGCTAAAGCTTACTAAGTGAATTAGTTTGAAACCCTTGGTAAATATTAAATGTTACTTTTCAATTCATAATCAATTAATGCGCTTTAATTTTAGGGTGACACTGATTTTCGGCTTTAACTTTAAGGGTACTCAAGTATAGCACAATTTTACACTTCTGCACTTCCAGATGACTGTGGTGATCATGTTGTTTGCATCAATACCAAAGAAATTGCGCTGCCCGGTGATGAGTGGATTAAGCGCGTTTACTTCCATCACACTGGCTATCCAGGTGGTGCTTCATGGACCCTAGCGTGGCAATTGCACGAAAAGGATGCCACAATGATTATCAAGAAAGCTGTTTACAATGCGATGCGTGGCAATTTACAACGTAGACACACCATGCAGCGATTACATTTGTTCGCCGATGATCAGCTGCCGGAAGAGATACTAGAAAACATAACAAATCAAATTAGAACACCGAGAGAAGTGCCACAACGTCTGGATCATATCGATAAGGAGACGCTGGAGAATTTCCCATCTATTATGGATTATCCAAAAGATTATGTTTTGCGTTAATAAGTGGAAGTGTGTTTAGTAATGTTTACTATTAAATAAAGTTGAATTGTAAAAAATAAAGAGATGTTAAGTCGCTTACATGGAATATATGCAATAATCATTAATTAAAGTAGACTGAACACATATCGTCAAGTTAAATGCAAATGAACACAGCGTTGCGAGTTTTTTCAAAAAAAACTTCGTTAATAGTCATGTTTTTAATTCCGATTTTGATTATGTCTTTTTTTAGTTGTTATTACCGGATTGACAAAGAATTAATTTCAATATTATAATATAAATTTAAAAATGAAATTGTTTGAGAATTAAAATTTTTTCATACTTCGTGTTCTGCCATTTATATATTTTGAAAAGGAAAATTATTTTTAATTTTTAATCTGATTATTGAATTGAGATAAATATTTTCATATCCGGTGTTTGAAAGTATGAGATTAAAACTTTGTATGTCAGATATATTATAGATTTTTTATGTTTTTTTTTCTTTCCGATAAAGTTATGAAATGATAATACGTTATTTCCCTTGTTTAAGTCTCATAATGTCGGAAAGTATCTCAATTTTTTAGAAATTAATTTTGCTACTTAACAATCATTATTTATCACAGTTCTTTAAATGTGAAATCGATAGGTTATCGATAACTGTTTTTTAATATCTGGTTTCGCTGCTGTCTGGTTACACTGACAGTTGTAAGGTTTATTTTTACTGTGTCATTTGTATTTGTTTTGCTTGGATTATTCCATTACGCTTTGCACATTATTCGTGAAGAAATCTTCAGATATCTAAGTGGGAGTCTTTATTTTTCAACACATTAATAAAGGAAAAGGTGATTTCATTCTCTTTTGTGAACAAAAAAGCAAAAAAATATTTAACATACTAATTTAAACTCATACTTACATATATATTTATATATAAATGTGTTCCTGCTGAACGTATATAAGTTGCATTTAACAACTCCGACGTCAGCAGTTTCGATAAGATTGGCAATATTTATTACATTTTTACGAAGCAGATTAAAACTTCAAGTAGCACGTACTTATATATTTATTAAACTGAAATTACTCCACTTCCAGCAAACACACGTTCAGTTAGCACTCATCGACGCATTCTCCAACAACCTTTCGCCAGTAGCAGTTCACTGATTTACGCTCAACAGCAACGCAATATGGGTCGTTTAAGTAAAGTAGATCCCAGCTCTTATTCGGAGCCCGAGCGCATTGTTACCAAACATAGCGCCTTCAAATGGACCGTCGATTTTACAAATACAAAGCTGTTGGGCAGTGTAACGCATCAATTTAATGTGTTGGAAGCAAACTTACCGGCTATTGTAAGAATCGGATTATCTGTCGCATTTTTTCTTTATCTATATTTGATATTCACTTTCTCTCTGTGTACAGCTGTTGGATGTACGTGACATCAGCATAAAGAATGCATCTATACTCTGCAGTGGGGGCTCAGCCATACCCATCAACTACTTTATCAGTGATCCAGTGGATGATATTGGTGCCAAGTTGACATTGGAGTTACCGGAGGGTACTGCTAAGGGAGAGTAAGTAATAAATTTAAGATTTTGAAAGAATTTAAATTAGCGCAGAGATAGTAGCAAATATTTTGTCGATTAACACGCAATTGTTGCCAAGTAAAAATTATCTTTATTACTGGGTAGACCTAAATTTATAAATCATTCTGTGGTAAATTACAAACCAAATTGCTTATCGCTTTCAATACCTAAGCAAAACGTGGTCATTTATTATTAGTACACATGTAACGGAGTGTGCAATGCAGATAGTGAAATAATTTAACATTACGCTGTAAAAAATATTATTCAATTATTGTTTTTTTTCCATCAGTCTACTCGTACGCATCGACTATGAAACTTCCAATCGTGCTAGCGGTCTGCAATGGCTCACACCCGAGCAAACACTGGGCAAGCAACATCCATACCTTTTCAGTCAGTGTCAAGCGATTCACGCACGTTCCGTATTGCCATGCCAAGATACGCCCGCCGTAAAATTCACCTACGAAGCTACAGTAGAACATCCAAAAGAATTGACTGCTCTGATGAGTGCTTTAGTCGAAAAGAAGGAAACCGGTGTAACCAAATTCAAGCAGGAAGTACCCATACCAGCTTATTTGTTGGCTATAGCAATCGGCGATTTAGTTTCGCGTCCACTCGGTCCCCGTTCCAATGTCTGGGCTGAAGCTGGTGTTGTGGAAGCTGCCGCGGAAGAGTTCTCTGAAACGGATAAAATGTTGAAAACCGCATCGGATATTTGTGGACCCTATGTGTGGAAGCAATACGACTTGCTCGTGATGCCGCCATCCTTTCCTTTTGGTGGTATGGAAAATCCCTGTCTAACTTTTGTAACGCCAACAGTGTTGGCTGGTGACAAGTCTTTGGCTGATGTGGTGGCGCACGAGATTGCGCACAGTTGGACGGGTAATCTAGTAACAAACAAAAACTTTGAGCATTTCTGGTTGAATGAGGGCTTCACGGTCTTTGTGGAGACGAAAATCGTGGGACGCCTGCAAGGCGATAAGGAACGCGACTTTCACATGTTGCGCAATCTGACTGAGCTGAGAGAGTGTGTAAGTACACAATAGGTATTTAGATAGTTTAATATGTATATACAAAATTTATAAAATAAATCGTTAATTCTACGACAATTTAAACTTAGATACGCACCCAATTGGCCAACAGCCCTGAACTCACTAAGCTGGTGGTGGATCTTTCCAACTGTGGACCAGACGATGCTTTCTCCAGCGTACCCTACAACAAGGGCTCTACATTCTTACGCTACATTGAAGATTTGCTGGGAGGACCAGAGGTCTTCGAGCCATTCCTACGTAGTTACTTGCAAAAGTACGCCTATAAATCGGTTGTGACTGATGATTTCAAAAGTGCCTTATATGACTACTTCAATAATACCGATAAAAAGGATAAGCTAACCGAAATCGATTGGGACTTGTGGCTTAGCCATGAGGGTATGCCACCAATAATACCAAAGTGAGCACACAAGCTTCAAAGTATATGTAAAACTTCAATAATACAATATTTCCGTTAAAACACTTTCAGATTCGATGAAACACTAGCTGCTGTTTCACAACAATTAGCAAAATTGTGGAGCACCAAGTCCACTACTGAGTTACGCGCAGACTCTGATATAACTAAACCAATTTCTTCACATCAACTAATCGATTTCCTAGGCAAATTAATCGAAAGCAGTGAAATTGTTGATTTGAATGCGGAAAAAATCGAATTCCTAGAGAGCACTTACAAGCTAAAGGACACCAAAAATTCCGAGGTGCGTTTTCGGTTTTTGCGTTTAGTTATTAGAGCGCGCTTACTGCAACGTATCGATGAGATTATTGCATTTGCCAACTCCAATTTCCGCATGAAATTCTGTCGGCCCATTTATCGTGACTTGGGACAATGGCCGGAGGCTAAACCTATTGCGATTGAAAGCTTCGAGAGTGTCAAGAATCAAATGATGGCGGTTTGTGCGCACACCATCGAGAAGGATTTGGGCTTGAAATAAGCATTTATTAGCTTCTTACTTTTTTATAAATCGTTAAACTAATGTATTAACCGGACGCATAATATTTTTTTTATTAAACAAAGTGTTTAACCTAAAAAAAAATGTAATTTTTCTCAAGATGTGGTGTTGAAATTCTTAAAAAAAAAAAAGAGTATTAATGTACGTAAAGTAAGTACCTGTTGGTGTTCGAAGCTCTTAATGGTGGGAGTTTCTATAAAATAAAACTATGTTTTGTATAAAAAGCAGCTTGAGACGCTGTTCCCCCCGTCGATTGTAAAGCTTTTTGCGCGCGCACTTTTTGATATTAGTGTTTTATTAAAAAATAAGCAAAACTACGATTATAACAAGATGATTTTCTCTTCCATGCTTAGCCATCATTATTTTACTGATTTTCTTAATTTTTTTTTTGCTTTATTTTTGCGGCTGTTTGCTAGTGTTCTTTTCGTATGTGTGTTTGTTTACTCTTACTTTGTCAAACGTCACAAAATCAGTGTTGTCGGCTAGCATTTCATTGTATTCATGATTTATTTTTTTTCTTTTAATCATAATGGTTCAATGTTTTTTTTGTTGCTTTATATGTTTTTGTTGCAGTGTTTTTTCGTTCATTGTTTTTTTCTTCTTATTTTTATTTAAATTTCTTTTTATACTTTTATAATTGTTTCAAGTTACATTTGTTCTTCTAATATCAAATATTATAACTACCGGCTGCAGGATATTTTCCAAAAAAAATATATATATTATTTTAATTATTTGGATGTATACATTTATGAATGATTTTACAGTTTCTTGTTTTCTTTTTTTTTTGTTTTCATTTAATTGATTTTATATTTCTTATTTGTTCGCTTAATTACTGCAAATGATTTATTTATTTAATAGTTTCGCAAATTTGTTTTCGAATTACTTATTTGTTTTTTTTTATGTGCCTACAATTTTGTTTCGAATTCTGACTTTTTTGTGCCTATATGCTTTCAAAACCCTAACTTCGTTTAAACGTACATGTACATATGTATGTACATACATACATATTTATTTCTTTATTTATATATCGACGTAGTTACTACAAATGTTGCTGCTGAGGGTTTGCTTGAATGCCTTCGTGCATATTGTTACATACATATGTACATACAAATTTGTTGCTGCATTGAAGTCTAGAGATAAGTGCGCTTGCACTTGAAAATTGAATTGAAAGAGGGAGAGTATTTTCCAAATGCAAGGCAGTGGGTTTGTAGGAAATTTATTGCAGAATTGGGTGAATTTCTCTTAAAAGTAAAAGTAAAATAATAATTTGTAATAATAATAAATTAAAAATAATATTTTGCATTCCATAAAAATAAATAAAAATATAAAAGAATTAACCTAAATAGAAAAGTCAATCATTTCCAGAATTTCAAAATTACAAAAATTAAAACTGAAATTGCGAAACTTCTTTTTTCTTTTTTTTTTTGCTTTTGTATTTTTTAAAAATTATTTAAAAGTTTTAAAATCAGAAAGAAGATACTAAAGTTGTATTTTAGTCCCATAAAATAATTTTAAAGTATTTATTTTGTGTAAAAAAATTATTATAATATATTTAAAGCTATTAAACCTAAATAAAAAATGTAAAAAATAATAAGTAAAAAAAAAAAAACAATGAGAACTATAAATAAATATGTAACATTAAAACAAAGGCATTGAATTTTATTTTGTTACAATTAAATAATAATTCATAATTATTTAAAATAGTTTTGAGTTTATAAAAAATAATAATGATTTTAAATTGCAAAATTGGAATTTTTTCGAAATGAAATTTTATTTTAATTTTAAAAAATTATGAATTTTATAATTTTTTACATTTAAATTCGTGGAATAAAGCTTAAATGATTATACATCAGAAAATATATGCAAAAGTTGTATGTCAGTCCCATAAATTTTTTAAAAATATTTCATTATTGTAAAAAAATAATAACAAAATATTAAAAAAAATTACCAAAAATAAAAAAACAAATAAAATTAAAAATTAATACATATGTATATGAAATATTAAAAACACCATGGTAACAAAATAATAAACTAATTAAAAAAATTCAATAAAAGTAAATATAATCAAAAATTATTAAAAAACCAATGAAAGTAAGAAACACTACTTTAAACAATTAAAAAAAAAATAAATATAGTATATACAATTAGTTAAAAATAAATTCAAGTAAAAAATTATTGTAAAAAAAAATAAAATATTATATTTAAAACTATAAAAAATATTTAATACCAACTGCATAAAAAAAATAACTTCCTAAATATTGAAAAAAATTATATTATACTAATTTTTTATATATTAAAAAAATTAAATTTTAAAAATTAAAAAAAAAAACAGAACTCGTTCCAAAAATATACAAACGAAAAACAAATATAAACATTTTTTTAACATTACTTTTTTTAATTAAAATTTTCACACTTGATATTTAAATTAAGCTAAAAAAAGTATGGAGTCTTCATTTTAATAAGTTTTCCAGAAAAAATATTAATTCGTTAATTAATTCATAAATTTTTATAAATTTTAGAAAGTACAGCAACAACACAAATAATTGCATATTAAATATTTCGTTAAAATTTTTTTTAATATTTATAATTTTAAAGTAATATTACTATTTTAAGTTATAAAAATTTAATAGCTTCATTTTATTTTAATTTATTTTTTTCCAAAAATTACCTTTCAATAAATAATTTATTTATAAAAATATAAATCAAAATTTGGAATTATTAATTTATAAGAAAATAATTATCTCAGAAAATTTAGCCATTTAAGGCAAGATTAAAAAATTATAAAAACAATAAAAGAAAATAAATAAAAACTTTGAGAAAAAATAATTAAAAAAAATAAATAAAAAGTTAAGAGAAAAAAATTAATTTTTATCTTACATTATAGAAAAACTAAAAAATTGTTATAAAAATAATTAAAAAATAATAATATTAAAGAAAAATAAAAAAAAAATAGAAAAATATTTTCTTAAATACTAAAAAGTAAAAAAAAATTATACATATAAAAAATGTAAAAAAATTAAATTAAAAAAATTAGAGAACAATTTTTTTTAACATTATTATTAAAATTTTGGCAAACTAGTGTCAAAAATTAGAAACTTCTAAAAATTTTACTTGGGGAGCTAACGCGAAAAAGCCAAATGCTTTCACTTACTTCACAAACGTACATTTTAACTTTAGCAGCAAATGCAGCCAAATGTATTTTTTCAACAACTTCGTAGTTTCTCGACATCGTACATCATGGGACTCACAAAAATCTGAGTCCCTTGCAAAATGATGATTTCTAAACACTACTGGACGCTTTATTTGGCGCTGCCAACGTTTTGCAACCAAACCAATTGGTTATTCGATATTTAATTGCTATTATTACTTTTGGATTTTCATTTATATTTTATTCTTTATATTTATATTAGTACCTAACATACATAAATACATATGTCTGATCGTTACCTACGTTTACAATGTAATTTTATTTATTCTTTGTCGCCATGCTACTTCGTCTCCGTTATTGCAGTGTTTAAATTCATTGAATTCTTAGTGTTTTGCATTTACCATAATCTTTTTTTATATTCTTTTATATTTGTTTCGTAATTCGTTAAACTCTGTTTTACACACACACATTTAAAACTATTATTTATGTATTTATTATTGTTGCTGTTGTTTGCCTTTTTCACTTTGGTTTCATTTAAATGTTTGTTTCTTTATTTATTTATGTTTTTGTTTTTCTTTGTGTTTGTTTTTGTTCAGCTATAAACAATTCGTTACAATTACCAAATGCATTTTGTTTAAATAGATTTTTCTTCAGTATTCGTTGCTGAAACAAAATTCAGCTGCTTAATTATGATTTTTATTCATTTTTCATACCCGCAGATATACTTTTGCTTTTGCTTTTCTTATTGTTTTGTTGCTTCTTACTACCTCACTCTCGCTCTCCCTCTCTAACTGTCTGCAACAACTAATCGTTAATATGTGTTGCGCATTTTCATGCAATGCCATTTTTGCATTGTATACGCCTTCTTTGTTTCTTTTGTTGTAATTTTTTTGCAAATTTTTTTATTAATTTTTTCTTGTCTTAATTGTTTTCTAGTATTATTTTTTTGCATTTTATATTTTAAATTTATTACATTATTATGAGGAATAAAAACTATCACGCACTAGAATTATCATTGGATCGGGATGTGGATGGACCGGCCCCAATGTCATCGCCTAGGACGAATGTGGGACTCTGGCGGGACGTTGACGCAACTGGTTGATAATGATAGCCTTCACGGTAACGAGTATTTGGTTTCCTGGTTGTTTGGGTGTGACCCAGTGTTGGTCTTTGGTTAATCAATTCATTGGGTCGTTTGGCTGCAAGTAAAAAGCGTATTTCTAATTCAGATAGAGGTTTTTTTCGAGAATGATATCGTCACCTGAAATGCAAAATAACGTATCATCAAAAAATTCGAAATTGAGTGTCTTGTTGATTAGGCTTCTTTACTTCAAATTACTTACTTAATATTACATATGTTCAACATTTTCAGGTTCTGCGCTCAGATATAAACCAGTACTAACCAATATTAAAATTTTTTTGCACTCTTGTTCCATTTTATTACGCGTTTCATTCACGCCACTGTAAATTTTTGAAAATGTTGTTACGTTAATTTGCATTTCAGGTGACGATATATTTTCAAACAACTACTTCTAAAACTAAAAAAATTATAAAATTGAAATTTTGTAATTTCATCTAATCGATGAAAAGTTACTACTCTGAATTTCTTATAAGTATTTTATTAAAAAAAAAAACGGAAGTTTTGGGTCCAATTATTATTTTTTTGGCGGGTGTGGAAAATGCCTTCCGCATCAGTGCCGTCGTCGCTGTAGTGATATGTGCCACTGGCAAGTCATTAAAAACCCCCTCCTCGGAGGAATCGTCTCCCACACAGGAACCGTGGTTGCATTAGTTCAGGTTGGCGTTCTATTTTTCTGATTGAAAGGATTACATCTGCGCACCTACGTCCAGGTCCCACTTTCTGCTGCGAATTTCTTGATAATCCTCCAGTTTGCTTCACTTTCCAGCATGGCACTGATTAAATAGTCCGCGTTTATTGAATCAACCAGGTCTTCTGAGGCGATGCATTCTCGTTGCCATCCAAAGAATGTGTGTTCAGCGTAGGCTTCTGTCGCGTCGTTGTATAGGCATGGCGGCTCTTCGACTTTTTCTATTCTCTTGAGGTAATTTTTGAAGTATAGTGCCCGGCTTGTCCATGAGTTTAGGTCTTTTATTAATCCGGGCGTCCATTTGCAGCGACTTTCATTCTGTCATCTTGGTTGCCATGTTGTTATTGTATCTTTCTTTATTTGTTTAATTGTGCTTATTTTCGGACAGCTCCCACAGCTTTTTCCCTTCGTAAAAGCCAAAAGGTACCGCTTATAACTAATATTGCATCACCTGACACTGTTCGGTAGGCTGATGTAACTCTGCGGGCTGCCGGGTGCGGTGCACTCTGCCCACTACCTTACGCCGGATTTCCTTTTTAACACTCGGTATAATAGGACGCTGATTGTCGCCGACATTGACAGCCTTCTTTTTTCTTGACTGGGGCTCCCGATGTTGGCCATTAGTCTGCTAAGTTGGGAGGTGATTATTGCTGCCTCTCCAGCGGCTGGGTTTTTATGCAGAAGGTTAGTCTTAGGTCAAATCTCACACCTAGGTAGTTTACTGCTTTTTATGTCTTAAGAATATCCGTTGTCCTTTGCATCCCAAGAATATCCGTGGACGTATTTCATTCAATCGTAAAATTAGTATAAAATATGCACAATAGATGTTCTATTGTTTTCAATTTGCCTTGCTATTGAAATTCCCAGTAGTCTTCTAGTTCTGTTAGCCCCATTCCATAGGCGTGTTCCGCCACCAGTAATCAGTGAGTATTCCATAGTCCTTTGTATATTTCCGATCTACGGTTTTACACATGGCTTTTGCAATTTTGCAACCAAGAGATAGATCTTTCCATCATCTGCTGATTCATTAGAGGCCAGCTCCGTGGCTTTACCAAAAGCAAAGACTTCAGCTTCAAATATACTGCAAAGGTCCGTCAGTTTAAAAGATTTCTGTGGTGAGATCTATAATTGGCAGGCACTTGTTTGAGTGCCGCCGTTCGATTAGTTCTTAGAGCTTCCGACAAGCACCGCCCAGAGAGTCTCTGAACCCTTTCTAGTGACTTCCGATAGTTAGATTGCTGGCTTTTCTTACTTTTTCTTTCATATTCTGCTTCCACAGCAGTTTACTGTTCAATACTACCTCAAGGTGTTTGGTCGGTTCTTGAGGGAGAATTGTGTCCCATTCATCGAAAGAAACCTCCACTGAGGGATTTTGTATTTTCTAGTGAAAACAAACAGATCTATTTTTGTTTTTTTTTGGAATGAATCCCACATCCACTCGCGATGCCGAGTTCTGGACTGTATTAAGAGTGGTGGACATAATACTGGTAATGGTGTGTAGGCATCCTCCCGTTTTTCAGACGTCAATCTTCTCTGCATGCGCACTATCTTAACACTATATTCTCCGCTAATGTCCACGAGCGAAAATAACTCTCCACCTTATGGAGTTCCTCTACAAACTTCCGGGCCACTCTCAATCAGTACGTTTTATTAAAATAAAAAATAATAATAATTTCAGGATATTCTAATTTTTTATAATTTTATACTTAAGATTAATGCACGCTCCAAGCCTTTAAACAAAGAAAGTCATAATTGCTGATCAGGAATTTCACTGAGTTTCTACTCACCAGGTATATAAGGCTTTTGATTATAGGACGACGACGATGATATTCGATTGTATTGTTGTTGTTGTTGTTGCTGTTGCTGATTATTGTGATTTGATTCGCTGTGTGCAGTGCTATTATTTCGATTGTTATATTGTGTTTGATGGTGTGTATTCGGCACATCAGTACTCTCGATTGGACTCATTGGTGTCATTTCACGATCTTCGATATACATTTCGCTGCCATCGTCGGGCACCTGACGATAATATTGCGTCCATGGCCATGAGGCGATGCCAGACAATATAAACGACTCGATGGCACAAATGTAACCGATAAACTGCGGAGATAGAAAAATTCAATTTTATGAATATATTTTTATTATTGCGAATCAGAGCAACTATTCGATCACTGATTCTGCTTGTTTGGTTTTACTTTAGTGTATACTAGAAATTCGCTAATTATATTGATCTATGATGCAAAGAAGAATTCTTATTTATAGGGGGATTAGCAAGGGTTTATTTAAAAAAAGGATTAAACCCCGTCTCATTTATATCAAAAATCTCGGTAAGTCTGATGATTTAACCGATGTAAACGTCGATGAGAACTCATCTGCTGACAACTGAACGATTGTGATATAGGATTCATCGAACGACTATGGACGGTTGGCCACATATGCTAAAATTGTATATCTTACAATATACAAGACTTCGGTCGGCGACAGGATGAATTCTGATGTTCCCTAAGTACCAGCCACACAGTTTAGGAACCTACTGACAGACAGACATTCGCAGAGATTGAATCCGAATCTTCAGAATGTCAATCATCTCAATGACGTTCTGATATTAAGGGATTAAGGACTCGAGTTGCTACTCCAGACTCACGTACTTTCGCAATTTCACTAGCTTCCTTATTACCAAGCTGATGTTGTTTTAGTGGCTATTTTACGTTACTTAGGGTGGCGATACTGTTCTTCGCAAGAACTATTACGATTGAATCTCGTTTTGGTAGTTCTACAGTAGTAATGGGATCTCTATTTAGAAAACGTTAACATGATTCTTTAAAGTACTAATCCTTTCACTCACGGATCTCCGTAAACGGAATGGGGTTTAATTTTTATCCGATCAACGTCTTTTAAATTGGCAGCCTTGTCAAAGACGACATACTATAGGGTATATTTTCTGTCGTTACCACAAGTACAATGCCTTGGTAAGGTTAGGTTAAGTCCAAAGGTTAACCCAAATATGGATGGATTTCACTTGGTCAGTGGATATTTCTCCTTTGTGTTACCCAAAAACTCCTTAAAGTGCGCCATCTCATAGATCGACGAAACGTTTTGAGCTTTTCACAAATTTGCTAAGCCGGTTAATATCAATCCAAGCCACTTCGTCAGGTTCGCCGAAGATTTGTCTACTGAGATATTTCAACCGCAGCCTGGAAAAATCTGGGCAATAGAGAAGGAAGTGACATTATGATTCCACTTCATCTTCCTCCATACAGCTATGGTAACGGGCGTCCGACAAAATACCCAGTCGCACCGAGGCTGTACCTATTCTCAGTCAGAACCTTTACAATTGCGGCGAGATTGACTTTTTTAAGTGTAAATAGTTCGGAGGAAGACCGCTTACGGTCCGTTTAAGGCCAGAAGAGTATCACAGTCGCAGAAGTGACCAGCGTCTGTCAATCTCACTTGATTTCCATAGGTCCAGCACTGGAACGCAAGAGGACATAGGAAAATAATGGCTAAAAACATACTGATATGTCCAAAAAGTAGAAAGACCTTTGCTTAAGCTGTAGGCATAAATCGTCTAGTATTAACTGACTAAGCTAAATATTAATTAAAAACATAGTCGAGATTTCAGAACTTAAACGAATTCGTTGTAATCTGACATAGTTCAGCGAATCAAAAGACAGCCGCCACGCTGGCTAGGTCATGTCATCCGAGTGGACGAAAATACTCCAGTTCTGAAAGTATTCCCGCCGGAGGAAACAGAGGAAGAAGATCTCCACTCCGTTGGAAAGACCAGGTGGAGAAGGACCTGGCCTCGCTTGGAATCTCTAATTGGCGCCACATTGCGAATAGAAGAAACGACTACCGCATTGTCGTTAACTCGGCTATAACCGCGTAAAGAAGAAGAAAAAGATTTGCGATTGAGGGCTCTACCTTCGCAAAACCTCTCTTGTGGATCGAATAAAAAAAAAAATTATATGCATAGTTTCTTTACATACCGCTGAAGTAAACAGTGTGTCTTTGGTGTGCTTGTTGACCAAAACGTACTCTTCAGCATAGAGCACCATATGCATGACCAGTGTCGAGCTCAAAATTAATATCAAACCAATGCTCAGGTACATCCATGTATTCTGCAAGAACCATACAATATAAAGAGAAAACATTTATTAGAGAACATATAAATTATATAGAAATATATTAAAAATCACTTGCTTACAACTTTAGTCCAATTGAATGGGAACATGAGTGCTATATGTGAAATGTCTAGAAATAACATCAGACAGGTGATTAGTAGGGAGAAGATCGCACAGAAGACCATTAATCTCAAGCGTCCGATGAGTGGCAGTAAAAAGAGGCCGACTTGTACCGTGCCGGCGGAGCATTCGCAGGCTAGACAAGCGGCTGACGATAACTGCATAGTAAAACAGAATATATTATATATAAATATATATTAGCATAGTATTAATGATTTGAACTGACCACCAAGAGAATACGCACAATCCCTGTAGGCGTTTTCAAGTGTTGCGGATCACAGTGTAGGGCTACACCCCATGGCAGTGGCGTTTGGCCGCTGCGCTGTTTATAATTGGCGTGCGAGTCCCACGACGTGCACGTGCCCAGCGGCGATTCTAAGGATAGTGACAGCTCACCGGCTCTGCTGCCAGCTATTTCAAAATCCTGTTCATCGTCCAGCTGACAGCAGACCGGTTCTAATTCGCGTATTTCGTCCAGTAGGAGTTCTATCTCGTCCGTCCCATATAAATCAGATACAGACGGTATATAACGTTGGGTTTGTTGCATTTCCCGCTGCGGGGGTTGTCCCACATCACCGGATCTTGTGCGAAATTATGATGTATTTAAAAATACCGAAAAATAACACACCAACCGCCAATTTGATGTTTTATGTTGACACTTTGTTGGACGTTAAAGTGGCGCCCTCCCCAAAATCGATGTGCTCCGTTTTTGCCAGATGTCCAATAAACAACCCGGCGCTTAAATATATATGTATATATATAAGTATGTTTATACCTTGTATGTTTGTATGTAGTAGTTATTATTAGTAGTAGACGACGGATGGGAGGTATCGTGTTAACGCTGCTGCAAATATGATTGTAGAATCTGTTTCGAGTTGGGAATTGTAGCCAATTTAGAAGGGTTTGCACTTAACGGGCGATCTTCACTGTGAAATCTGTGGAAGGAAATGCTTTAATTTAGTGTTATGCGTATTTACATATTTTATATTACATTATGTAGCATTTCATATACAAAATCAAAATCAAAATAACGAAAACAAAAAAAAAGCTAAAAAAAAAAACAAGTAACTAAACCAAGAGAAAAACAGAAAACAGTTCTGATGAAAACACCAGCCATTATTAGACTTAGTAGTAGTAATCTCTGTATTCTTTATTCTCACTAGAAATATTATCACTATCAGACACGTTTAGGTGCTTAGTCAATGGAATCGCTGTAAACTGCAAAGCCAATGAGCTAGCATAAGGAGGTACTCTTGCTACTCTCACATCGGAGTGGGAGCGAACTGGAACTACATACGTGATCATCATACGTTCTTGGACTTTACGTATGGACTTCGCATGTGCTTAACAGTAGGCCGCCGACCAGCTGCTGTACGACTGAGAGATCTTTCTGTCCTAAAGTAGAACACAGTAGATCTCCTGAAGTGCTTTTCCTTAGTTCATCTTGCCGTCATCGCGTTCTTACTGGAAATTGTTCAAAATGCATTCATGTGATAAGGCTGAAGATCTGAAGGTGGCAGATTTAGCACTTGTTCGAGCGCCGCCATTTAATTAGTTCTCCGATAAGCATCGCGAGTCTCTGAACCCTTTCTATTGACTTCCGGTTAGTAGATTTATGTAAGCTTGTATATTGCTGGCCTTCCTTACTCTTTCGTCATCGTTATCGTTGGAGTTCTTACAGGACATTGTTCAAACTGCATTCATGTGATAATACTGAAAATATTGTCAG
Organism: Bactrocera dorsalis; assembly: GCF_023373825.1. NCBI lineage: Eukaryota > Metazoa > Arthropoda > Insecta > Diptera > Tephritidae > Bactrocera > Bactrocera dorsalis. Next base: position 92,808,498 of record NC_064303.1, read on the forward strand.
ATGCAAGCTTTAGAGGAATGTTAGGGACTCGGCGAAACAGGCGATATAGCCGACACTGACATTAACCTCCATAACAAATTATTGATGGACTTAAAGTGTTATTTTGTTTTATGAGGGTCTTTTCGATAAAATTATACAGGAGTTTTAAGTATTGCAGTGAACCGGAGTTCTAAGCAGTAAAAGGTTTCTATTATGTTTGACCTCTTAACCTTATACCCCTAACAAGAAGCAAACGTAATTTAGTTTAGTTACACTATACGGTTAAATTGACTACGCCAGTAAAGAAGAAGACAGATGTTATAAGATTTCAAATTCAAATTAATATTTTTGAAATATATAATTATACCCTGAACAGAGTATACTAAGTTTGCCACGATGTTTGTAACACCCAAAAGAAATGTTGGAGACCCTTTAAAGTATATGTGTATAAAAATCTGCGTACTAGTTCCTCAGTTCTGTGATATCGATCAAAAGTTTTGCACACGACGGTTTCTCACTAAGAAACTGATCATTTGTCGGAATCGCTGATATCGGATAACCATAACATATAGCTGCCACATAAACTGACCAACCAATCTCTTTTCCGAATTTTTATTTTACTCAAAACTAACAACTCAGCAACAAACCAACTCAAGTCTTTGTATGGAAAACCTTACAAAACTTGACGAACTTATTCCATACAGTAACATACTCAATTTCGGACGAAGATGTTCGTTCTTAAGCGATCCAAAGTTCTGAAATTTTATTACCTTAGCACTTACTTTGCATCCTTGCGATCTTTCCCTACCTCTTGGAATAGAGATATGTGTTAGAGATTATCATACTGTGTAACGAATCACGGCAGCGTATATTTCTTTTACTGGGATTGAATATTGTACCATTCCTTTCCTTTTCCAAGAGTTCATTGATTTGAGCTGGTTCTAGATGTTGAGTGATATCAACTGTGCCACTAATAAAATAGCCATTTGCCTTGCAAGGAAAGACACCCAAAATGCCTCCAGGATGGAAATAGTATTTCCCTGCCTTCGTGCATTATGGCAGTGGATCAATCAAGGTTTCGCATGCTCTCATCAAACATTGGTCAGCAACAAGCAATTGTGGTTCTGGCCCAGAATGAAAATAAAAGGTCTATTGAACTGCTAGCTCCTAGCAAGACTCAAGCGTCGCAATTATAGGCGTCCTAACTGTACTTTGACCCATAGACACTCACGCGGAGAGGGTAAAGAGTTTGAAGGACGCAGCTTGTCAAAATTTCGAATGAAGAATATAAGGTGTAAACATCTGTACACGTTCTCCTCTACTGTCCATCTTTCACCAGACTAAGATTGAAGCATCTCGGTTACCATATTTTTTATGAGGAGGGCGAATGCGCTGGAATCTATACTCGTATTAGTTGCCTCAATAAATTTATGGCAGGTTCTAGGCGTTTGGTTTTTAACTGACGGTTTTTTTTATCCATACCACTTCCCACGATAGTTGGGCCTTATTAAGGGGATTGGACCCGGATTTTAATCCTCCCAAGGACATTTTAGTACTATGCCTCGAAATTACTTCAACATCTACACCTATGACTTTTGGACATCAAAACGGACAATCGTCTATAGCAGCTCAAGTGGGATTATTTGTGGTCTCATGAGAAACCAGCCAATATACTTAAGCTAACCCAAACTTCCTTTTCATAGTATTTTTTTATCGGAAATGATATTCGATAGACTACGCTTTCTATCCTTTGAACTTTGATACTTTTAACTTAATTTGCAATATTTTGTAGCATAAGAGTTCAAGAAAGCTAAAAATTATGATAAATAGAGCTATTGCTAGGCTTTACTATTCTAATATTCAACATTATTCAATGAAAAGGAACAGATAGCGCTCATCCAGCAGTTTTTGCTTAAGCTGGAGGTTCTGTAATGTATAGAGTTATTGTTGTAGCGGTGCATTCCTCGAATAGAAATTCGGATCTTTTGCAGTGTCGTAGACTCCAGGAAAGAGCCATGTATAGAAGTTCACACAAGTGAGGAAAGTTATTTGAGCGAAACGATTCTTTTACATATGACTCAAGCAGCTCAGGACGTCCGGTCTTAGACCAAGTATCCTCTGAGTTGTCAAAAAACACCCGTTAGAATGCGAGCAAAAGTGTAAAAGCGTATCATTCTTCTCTACGGTTTGGAATACGCCACGTAAAAAAACACCCCCGATGAGAAGGACACAACAGCCTCGAATGAGAGATCCTCCTTTAGATTACGACCATGGATCCTCAAACTTCACTTCCTCACTAAATTAACACATTTAGTCCGCTACGAGCAGAACTGTTCAGAATGGATCCAATTATCACTATCCAATTATTATTAAGAACGTTATTCGAATATTTTCATGCACACACATATATTACCGTTACACTGTTTTCTAAAACCTGTAAGATATAGATACTCCATCCGCAGTGCTTTTCAACTTCCTTCCAATGGTTAACGGTTATTTTTGTTTGTACGCAAATCGGGTTCATAAATAACGAACGAATGCGCCCAGCCGGGCAGACAACACTCACGAGTCAAGTCAACTATAAACAGGCCAAGTCAACTAAGTGCAACTTTTGCACATTACCGTTAGAGTGTGTGGTGCAACGTGCGATTTGTGCGACAACAACAACTGCAATGCATTGGTGCAACAATATGTCGGCATATTATACCCAAGATACACATACCTACACTCAAATACCACAATCAACACCGAAGCGAACTGCAATGCACGGCCGAACCGGCAAACTAACGGCGCGTGCTGACTCTGTGAACGCCTCAAGGAGTTGCATACGAAAGAAGGTGCAAAAAATCTATGGCTTTTATGCACTTCAATTGACAAATTTTGTTCGACGATGAGCCGGATGCACAGGCGACGACGACAATCGTTTAATGGTTAAGAGTCGCTTGATTGGAACTCGAGAGAGGGAGAGGAGGTAGGGACTAGGCGACAAATGGTGAGCGCGAGGTTTGACCGGAACTAAGTGGGGGGTAGAGCGGCGCACTAAAGCCGTTTATATGCAGATGAGCATAATTGATTTCATATTGAATGCGCTCAACACGACTATAAAAGCAAATGGGGTTTATCTATGGCCTGTGTGCTCAGCGACTACCGCACTTATGCATATATACCCCTATGTACACACATCGCTTGGTTGGCAAATATTGTTATGCAGAAAAGTTGATATTAGTATGCAATCATATGCCACCGCCTACAGTCATATGAAAATATAAAGGACGTTGTAAGTTTTATTATGCATTGGAGTGACCCAGTAGGAAATTTATGGGAAGAAAAATAATTTAAGCACTTTCTTTAACATTCTTGGTGTTCGAAATCGTTTCACAATTGAGTCTTTCAGGCCGAAATTATGCGTATAGCAGAATATGTCAAATCTAAATATTTACAGGACGGTTCAAGGCGTGAAATAGGATTAGCAGCGGAGCTTTTCTGTACTAATCCTTTTCAGCAGATAGCTCCAAACTTAAAAACTACGAGACATATGGGCTTCCGCATTAATCAACAATTCCATTCACTTTCTGGTGGGTAGCCAAGCAGCAATTAACGTTATCCGTAGTGTCACTACTAAGTCTCACAGCGTTAGGTTACGCAAGGAGACAATAACTAGAGACTGAGTGGAAAACTTGATGAAAATGGTTACCCAGTCATATAGGAACAGAAGTAAAGGAAAAGGTAACGGCTTGTTCGGAAGCCAACGGGAATACAATTCAGCTTTGTTCCGTTAACACGCAAGAGGGAATTTAATAATATTGTAGGGGTTATTACTGAACCATTCCTCCCCCTGCGGGGAGGGGGATTGAGAATATTCCCGCGGTAAGGCATGCCTGTCGTAAAAGGCGACTAAAATCCAAATGCACTATGTCCGACATTCACGTGTCTGGTTTAATTGAATGTCGGCATGGTCATGAGGTGTCAGAAAAGTGCTATATTGAAATGATTATCATATTCTTTAAATGGGTTTGCGATTATATAACAAACACAAAAACGAAATGACGAACAACACATCATACAGCCGGGTCCTTAGGAATTCCTAGGAGTTCTTAGGGTCCCCGACTGGCAGTGGATCACAGGTAACACTGTGGTCTACAGGTCATACCAAAGACTAAAACATGGTACCACGGGGAGCAGTAATGCCCTTGGAGTTCGCTCCAATCTGCTCATTGGGTTCGGCCCTTTGGGGAGATTCGTGGTGGCTGTGGTTTAGACCTAAATGCAGGAAGGGCTTTTGTCCAATGTGGAGTCGCACTGCGGCCGGGTGCCGGACCCAAAGTACGGCAGAGGTTTAGGTAGGCCTCGTACCCGACCAAGGTGGCTAGGGTGTTTTTCCTTTGGTTTTCACCCGAACCGATTGGAACCAAAGTATAAGTGTGTGGCGTCACTTTGCTCTGGTTTCCCAAGGTATAGTGTTGTGCATGCACTTATGCTTTGGGGCGTTGATCAACGCTTTGATTTTGATCCGTTGTACTTTTTGAGTGCCGTGGATTTAAGTCTACTAGTGGCAGGTATTCACGTTAAAACACATTGACAGTTGAACCATTCCTAACATCCCACCTTCAAAAAATTGGTATAATAGATTCGGCGGATTGAATCATGCCTGGAGGAAAATGAGACGTTAGAACATTACCTTCGCGAATGCCTTTCGCCGGTTGAGACAAAGTATCTTCCACGACTTCCAAAGTTACAACTTAAGTGATATTGGGCAACTGTGGTGAAAAAATTAGGTATTTCGCCAAATCCACTTCTTTGCTGGATAAGGCCTTATACATACTGTCCCAAATATAGCCCTTGATGATCTCGCCAAACAATCCAAACTTTATTTAACGTTCCAGATACTCGTTATAAACATGGGTTTCTAGAAAACCACCTTATGTATAGCAATTATGTACTTCGCTAAGTCGGGTCTCCAGTTACTTTCTGCTCCATTGCCCGGCCAGTAAAACAAGAGACATAGCTGAAACTGATATTAGCTGTCTCAAAAAATTTTTGTTAGGCTCAAAGTTGATCTGTGACCCCTTGAGATCCAGTTTTTAGGACTTTTAGGTACCGCAATGAACCGCCGTCCTAAGCTGTACAAGTGAGATGCTTCTTAAGATCGACCTCAGTCTTCGCGTCTTCGAAACCATTGTATATATAAATATTTCGAGATGTTGAAAGAAAGATTCTTGTCAATTGGGAATGTTCATAGTACTTAATACTTTATATTAAATGTTCCCGTGCCTAGGCAATCGGTTCTCGTAACTGGAAAAAGTGTTAGTTCTTCCCGCATTTGGGTTTTGGCCACAACCACCACGATACTCCCGAGGGGCCAGTCAGCATGACCAGGTTGGACCGAACTCCAAGAGCTCCTGGTCCCCGTGGTACCAGAATTAGGTCTCCGGTCAGACCTCGTAACCGAAACTACTACCATTTGAGCTTCCATACTGCTCTGGACTGGTGTCAAATCCGTCGAGAAGGATGTTTTTATCGTCTTTTTCCATTCAGGTTCTACAGTTGGCATCCGCTAAGATTCCCAACCTTACCGTATGGACGCCAAGCGAGGGCAATCGGTACTAGATCTCTTGCGATCGGTATTGGGTCAAAAGGATCTCGCGACAGCGCATGTACCGATAGCAGCCCAGTAATAGAACACAAGAGGAGACAGAAATCCCGTTCCGCTCCCATTCTACTGATAGCGATTCCAGGAGCCTTATCTGTATTTTCGCTTTGGCCTGGCACCCATACTGGGCTTATCACAAAGTGATTCTATGTCATTGATAACAAAATTTAGGCACTCCTTTACCGGCTCTGAACGCACTGTTAATAAGGTCAATGCTAGTATCGCTACCCTGCTATTCAAATAGTGACCATCCCCACTCTGAAGGAGATCCTAACCCAAATTCAAACCAATTTTATACAAGTGTTACAGTTTGGCTCGATAAAATTAAAAAAAAAAATATATATTTTTAAACAAATTTTAAAACTATTTGCCGAAAATCCCACGTTTTCTAAGCGATTTCAGCACTTCACTCCGCAATTCCTACAGGGTCATCGGCATATTGAAGTCCCTACTGCATAATGCAAGTATTAGATTATACAAACATATAAGCTGATAGGACATTCATGCATCGATGCACCAATACAAATGGGTATATACACGAGTACACACGAGTGAGCATTTATTTTACGAACTTATGTGAGTGTGCGCGTCTAATAGTATGCAAAGCAAATAGCACTTTCAATGGGCTATTGTGTGTGCGATATTGGTGAAGAGAAGGCTATGCATGCTTCACGGAGGAAACGCGCAAATAGCTTAAAAAAAAGAATTCATATAAAAATACAACAACAATGTGGTGTGTTTTGTTGTACTGTAATGTCGTTGCAATTTGATTGTTTTCCCCGCAACGCGAACTATGAAGTGCATGCACCACTTGATGGATGGATGTCGTTGATCGTGCGCCTGCGGAAGTGTAAACGAGCGACAAATAATGCAGCGTACAATGGAAAGTAATAATAGCAACAACATGCGGTATTGCATACATGCATTCAGACACATACATTCATATTTGAGTGATAGCGCACGTAACGGCTGCCATTAGGAAGTTAGACGTGTTGCAAATACTTGCCCTAAGTATTTATTAAGTGTTTTTAAGGAGTTGAAACGCTCTTCGATGATATTCGGAGGAAATCGCTTAATTAAGTGCTTCCCATTTAATATGCTGTGCTTATAAAAATAAGCGCTTATGTGTGTGTAATGGAGGCATTGAGCGGCAGCTCCTTAAAAAATACAGCATCAGTCGAAGGACACGCTTAGTAGTGAGCTACTCAGCGATTTGTAAGCATTTTTTACCCATTCGTGCTTTCTATTGTTTGCAAGGAAGCATTCAAGGGGCAGAACAATGCCTGCCTTTAGATATAAAGAACGTGTAAAGAGGTGCTTGAGTGTATAATTACACTACATGTATATTAACTGCAACATTTTATGCCCCTATTTAGCTGGCTAATACAAAACAGAGGCGGTATTTAAACAATGAAAAGTATTGTAATATATATATACATAGTTCTCATACTGTCCTACATACAGCGATTTCCAATAATAGTGATATATTTTTTTTTCAGAAATAAAAAAAAAACACTTGGAACACTTAGACACTTCAATGTTCCAATTTCTTGAAATAATCGAATCTCCAAACTTTTCTCGCAATATTTTGGTTGTTGCACGTGCTGAATGGCCCGTCTTGTTGGAAGCAGATATTGTTAAAAGCAACTTCTTCCAATTGCGGCCATAAAAAGTTAGTTATCGTCGATCTATACCTCTCTCCATTGACAGTAACCAAGTCACCAGCTGCATTTCGATGCAGTACGGATCGATGATTCCACCAGCCCAAAAACCCAACCAAACTGTCAATTTAGGTGAATGTAATGGTTCAGGAGGATGGAACCATATGTAGAAAGTTAACGCAAGTGAGGAAAATTTTCCGAACGCAATTTACTTTGGAGTGGTCAGAAAAGATTCTTTTACATAAGGCTCAAACAGCTCACGACTTTTGGTCATAGAACATTTATCTTTTGGGTAGCCAAAAACATCCGCTTGAGCGCGAGCTAGAGTAAGAACGCGAAACATCTCCTCCCAGGTTTGTGCGCTGGGTTTAGGACCCGCCATGTAAAAAAAGAAAAAAAAACTGGGAAGGTCCGCTGTCCAGCTGCTTGATGTTCTCGTAAGAGTGAAGCATGACATTACCGCCGTCCAAGAAGTGCGATGGACAGGACAAGGACTGAAACGAGTAGCATTTAGTACAGTGGTCATATAAAGGAGTGCGAATTCAGTGTGGGATTCGTGACGGGACAGAGAGCCGCTTCAAATCGCAGTTCTTCAACATATCGCTCACACCTGTGAGAGCAGCCCCCCGACGATGGCAAAATCATGTTTGGTGACTTTAACGCCAGGGTGGGCAAAGAAGGTATCTACTCTGTAGTCACAACAGACTTCCTTCTTGATGTTACGAACATCGTAGCAGACTTAATATATCCCGATCAGGATATAAATATCAAGCATTCTCGTAAAGTCCATCGGAAGTACAATTATATTCGAATCTTGATCATTTGGACTACGGGAGTGTATGTATGAATCAAAGTATTTCGATAATTTCTGGATGAAACTACTACTAGTAGTGATTTAATTCTCAGCATGGTCTTTTTTCAGCGAAACTATTTGACCCAGCTATGCTCAAGTTTAGAAACAAGAAGAAGTTACCAATCCAAGTAATGCTATGAGAATGATGGAAGAGTACAACTTTTTTCGCTAAATGGAATTTGCCTTTTCCATTCACACATTGTGAATCTTAGATCACGGTACTACACACTGAAGGAACTAAATTTTCCATCGATTAAATAGTCTCTGCCTTCTTCGAAACGGGATCGGATGCTCCACTGTTCCTTGAATTCTGTTCTGTATCAGTGGAACCACGTTAAAGCATGAACGGCGTTCGATTGATTAAATAGTATTCGCATTCTTTGGATTGGGTGATGACCACTGTTTCGACTCCTTTTCGTCCCTTGCACTTCGTTATGTAGCAGTTGCACCGCAATCAAACAGCTCGACGGTACCAGACCGAGCTGAAGCTGCCCATAAACAGCATCAAATACAGCTGAATTCTCTGCTTGCGCTATATTCTTGAGGATTCAGTTACCAAGAAGTCGCGAAGACAGCCTACGAGGTCTTTGGCCTAATATCTCAGCTACATCGTGCACCTTCAAATATCTATCTGGCAATACGAGATTGTGGTTGAACATACTTATGTTATAGCATTCTCTATAGCAGACATTTAAGGGCCGCCTGGGTGTGGCTTATCTAAAACGGACATGTAAATATATCGAAACTCGTAAAATCATTTTTTTATGGGGAGCATCGAAAGAACAGAGTTAACATATACAGCATCAAGGTGTTTTCCGATTTCACTGTGCGATTTTACTTCCAAAATTTAATCACCAACCGCTTTTGCACACTTTTCTAAAATCCGCAGACATCTCTTGTTTCCTCACTTCCATACAGAATCCCGAATTTCGACAATAGTTAACGTCAACGAAAACTTAGCAATAGTCAATAGCCCCTCTTGCGATAGTAGCGCCAACGGGCGGGGAATTTAATTACTTATTGGAGCATCCTCGTACGAGTAAGATGGAGGCAACTTGGCCTTGAATAACTGGGTTAAGAACGTTCGCTATTATGAAGCGAGTAGATGTAGACACATAAAAGAAATAGTGATCCATAATATTGGCAGTTTCGAACACATAAAGTTGGAAAAACTATTACATATTTTACAATACCTAAAAGGAAATCATCATAATTATTTCCTCAACACAAAGGACATTCTTTAGGATAAGCAGACAAGACAATAAAGCCCATAATCCCGTAGATGACGTATATATATGTATATATAAATATCAATCAATGCATAAACCCACAAAAAATCTCTGCAAAAAAGCATTCTCGTTCAATCTCGTGTGCACAGCGTGTTGCACAATCGCTCAGCTTTCACTCGGCCACCAGAAATAGTCAATGAGACAGACAGCACGTTGTTAACACCCCATCAAACATACATATAAACCCGATGTGCGGACAGACAATGTCGAATGCGAATGAAGATGTAAATCGGTATGTACTCGTCGAGGTAAAGCCCGCTTGCAGCTGCTGCCACGTTGGCCCAAATTCAGCTGAAACTGTGAAATGATGTGAAATTTTCGAATAAAGCATAATCAAAAGGAAATCCATTCAATCTATTATCCTAGATATATTATTATTGTTGTTGTTATAGTTTAGTATTATGCTTCGTGCGCTTATATACATACATATGTATATACTACAATGCTGACCGACTCGTTCGTTTTGGCTGCATGGCTACAACGGCGGATTGTTTGTTATTGTTGCCGGCGTTGCAAGTGGAGCAAGGGCACGTGCGCCAACTTTTCGGAGTTGTTGCATATTCGCAAATAAGACTCTGACATACTTAGTGCACATACCATATGTATGTATACTAATGAATAAATATGCACACATACACACTCATCTGTCATTCGCTCAAAATAAAACTTTTTAAGCTGCATCTTTGTAAGGTAAGCAAGCAGGGGAATTTGTTTGCTGCATCTTTTCACATAAAACTGAAGTAAAATGCTGCAAGGACATTTACGTAAAGACATACATACATACATACTCGTTATTTGTTTGTGATTCATTATTTAAGAAGTAAGCAACTTCCCCTAAAACTAGTTTCGGGCTCAAATTCGGCAGCGCAACAATATTGGATTAAGGCGGCATAATTGCACAGGGTGTGCTTAAGTCAATTTTAATTAATTTTGAAAATGAGTTTGCATAAATGAGGTAGCTACAGGCGTTTGTGGGGTATCAACTCGTTTTGTGAAAAAAAAGTAGTAGAAAGTGTTAATTTTTTTACGTAAGCTTTGGTCTTCTTGTCTCTTGTTCTTTTAGATTTTACAGGTCTACGTTGTAGTGTGCAAGGGTATAACCAAGTTTTACAACAGCGCGCCAGTCATACCTCCTTTTAGCTGTTTGGCGCCAATTGGAGATTCCAAGTGTAGCCAGGTCCTTCTCCATCTGGTCTTTTCAGCGGATTGGAGGTCTTCCTCTTCCTGTGCTTCCCTCGGCTGGTATTGTATCGAATACTCTAAGAGCTGGAGTGTTTTCATCCAATCGGAAGACATGATCTAATTAGCGTAGCGGTTGTCTCTTAAACCGTTGAACTATGTCGACTATGGTATTCGCCATTGCCAATAAGTAAAAGATCATAAATCTTCCGCAAAACCTTTCTCTCGAAAACTCGTAACCCCGACTCATCAGTTGTTGTCATCGTCCATGCCACTGCACAGTATAGCAGCACGGGGATGCTGAATGACTTCTAATTTGGTCTTTGTTCTTCGAGATAGGACTCAGTTGTCTACTGTCAGCAGTGACGTGGTAGCTGGACCCAACCCGGACAAAGCAGAACTAACGCCGCTGCTGTTATGGCCAATGATACGATGTCATCGGCATATGCCAATAGTGGTACACTCTTGTTCCTTCTCTATTCAGCTCTGCAGCTCGAATTCTTTTCTTCAGGAGTAGATTGAAGAATTCGCACGATAGGGAGCCGTCTTGTCTGAAACCTCGTTTAGTATCGAACGCACACTTAAATTCCAATCGTCAGACAAGTTTTCGTCCGACCATATTATACAAAGATGCATGCTCCTTATCAGGTTTTCGCCACCATATTTGAATAGTTCGCCCGGCAATCTATCGGCCCCGCCGCTTTCTTGTTCTTTAGACGGGTAATTGCTATTCGAACTTCTTCAAGGGGCAAGAGAACGACCACTCCATCGTCATCGATTGTGGAATTGGAATGTGGAATCTCCTGGCGTTATGCTTTCAGTGCCATTCAGCAGGCTGGAGAATTGTTCCCTAGGTAATTTCAGTATGCTCTGGTTGCAGTTACTAGTTGCCTCTTTTTGTCGTAGAATTCTCGAACACTATCTCTGCCGGCCAGCTTGTCAAGATTTTCGTACTTTCGCATTTCGGGCCCTCTCTTTTTTTATTTGCAAATGCGTCTCTCTTCCCTCTTCAACTTTTACTCTCAGTGTCTATCCTATCGAGTAGAAAACCGTTCGCCTGTTGGTGATTGCAGCTTCTCGATAGTGGTCCGAGTTAAAGTTAGGAGAATACTCACGTCTAAAATACTGGAGACGTGTCTTCTATCTATCACAACATGATCGATCTGGTTAGTAGCTTTTCAATCCGATGACAGCCACAAAGCTTGATGAATTTTTCAATGCTGGAATCTAGTACTAAAGATAACTATATTTCCGTCCCTGGCGAAATCGATTAGCTTCAACCCAGTTGCCTAAAGCTACCCTCTTTAGTCACAGTGCCGTAAAAGTCTCCAAGCGCGATCTTGACATCGTGGCGGGACCTGCTTTCATAGGTGCGCTTCAAGTGCTTAAAGAAGGCATATTTGGTCGTATTGTTCTGTTCTTCCGTGGAGGCATGAGCGCAAATCAGCAATATGTTGAAGAACTTCGCTGTGATGCTGATTTTGGCTAGACGTTTATCCACCGGGGTAAATGTCAGGACTCGGCGACGGAGTCTCTCTCCCATCATGAATCCCATACTAAATGTAGTTCCTTCATATGGCCGCAGTGGGAAGAGACACAAGAACCTACTCGTCTCAGTTCTTGTCGCATCCATCGCACTTCTTGGAAAGCGATGATGTCAACCTTTACTCTTACGAGGACACCAACCAGCTGTGCAGCGGTTCTTTCCCAATTAAGGGACTGGACATTCCAGGTGCTTACTCTTAAATTGTAATCCTTAGTACGTTTGCAATGGTCGCCACCTCACAATATATTTCAGTAAATTCCCTTTCGCAACTTCTTTTTTCGCTAAGCTTGAGCTCTATTCCCTTGTTAATAAATTTAAATACAATATTTAATAAATTTGACAAGCATATTTAGAATCAACCCAAAGTGGTTTTAGATGAGTGATTTAGGTGTTATAACGGCCTTAAACTCTATTTTCATTACAATATGCCAGTATTTATACCAATTTGTTCGATTCACTCTGTTTTGGCGAAACGAACTGACCTTATCTTCTTAAGCGATTGTAGTAATCTTAAATAAATGAACTCTCCACACTTTCAGTCGCCGAAGTGCAGCAAATAGTTATACACTTAATGACCGCAACAACAACAATACAATGATCAGCGTTGCTATGTAGTCGTAGTGTAGGAAATGTTGATATAATCCGATATAGAGCATTGGTATATAAATCCTACATTCGGTCAGCCAACATAATCGTTTTCAGCGGTTTTAGCGAATGAGCGAATCAACAATAGTACGCGACCGAGCACACACACATAAAAGCGAGTATGTGTGAATAGAGCTCCATTTGAGTGTGCTTCAACATGCAGTTCTACTCATTTGTACATTTGTAATACAATGTGACTCGTAAACTGAGACTCTTGTTGCGGCTTTATCGATTTTCATCAGCATGAGGTGAGCCAAAGGGTCTGGCTGCTGACTGTTTGTTCGCCGTTCGCTTCGGTTGAACTAGAATTATTTCAGTTTACTGCGGCGTTCCACGTTTGGCTGACTGTGGTTTTGTTCTGGCTTTGGTTTTTGGTTTGGTCTCCTATGACAAGGCTTTCTTAGTAACGCATGTATTCGTTGTTGTTATTGTTGTAGTTGTAGTAATTATTGCCTTCATTGGATTCAAAGAGCGAGGGTAATAGCCTTATGTTGTTAAAATTAGTATTTCTGTGGGTAAGGCTCGTACTTACATGGGCATGTGTTGTAGCAGCACTTGGCTTGTTGGCCTAGAAGGCAAGCGACGCGTAACTATATTTAGCAGCATCTAACTTTGGCTCCGCACACACATACCTCAAAGCAAACACACACAAAAAAAGAGAGTGTACTAAATTTACAAAACAGCAGCGACATTGCCGCAAAGCCACCAAATGGCCGGCATAGTAAGGCGGCCAAGTAGAGTAGCGCAGTGTCGCGTAGAGCGGCTGGGTCGAGACGCCGCCACTCATTGCAATCAATATTAGTTAATGTGACGTCGTGGTGTCTGTCTGCACTTAGTGCCATGAAATTTCGCCTTTTGCCACGCATTCACTACTACATTCGCTACATGAAAGGGTTGTGGGTTAACAACAATAACACAAAATTACATGATTTTCTAGTAAACAGAAATCAATTCCCACCAAAGGCATTGGAACCAATGTTTAATTGTAAGAATTATTGAGCTTTTGCACACGCGGAAGTAAAAGCGAACATTAGCGCCATTCTCCTGCAAGCGGGCGAGCAAAAAAACATTCTGTGTTAATGGTTTCTTAGGAACTATTAAACATATTTCAAAACGCGAATTGAATAGAAATAAATCAAAAATTAATTCAAATCTAAGATATCATTCGCGAACATCCCCTGGTATCACAAAATTTATCAGCCATTTGGAGCTCCTAAATTTAGTAGTTGTTTCATTCGAAAATCTTTAAAGTTTTAATGTTGTCGTAGTTTTAACGAATCTACTTTGGTAGCAGAGTTAGGAAAATATATAAACAACTCTAGGCACTAATCTGATGAGACTAAATACGCTTTTTAACGAATGGAAGCAAGAGTGCTATGAAGTTCCCATGAACTGATCTTGGAATGCAAACTCGAACGGCATTCGCAGAACCTATTTGCCTATAGTAATAACAATGAATGGTTTTCTTCCAATTTTTTGCTTAGGCTCTAGAATTATAAGGTTTAAACTTCTCTTAGATTCTTATTTTCAGACAATCCAGGAGAAATAATCATGAGCGTGTGAGCAGCCAGTTTATTACTATTTAAGAAGTTATGGAGAGAACACTTCTCCAGCCTGCTGAATGGCATGGCCATATCACTAAGAGATGATGAATCCGAGTCCCCAATCGATGACGATGGAGTAGACCTTCCATTGCCCGACTATGAAGAAGTTCGAATAATAATTACACGTCTGAAAAACAATAAAGCGGAGGTGTCGATTGATTGCAAGCCGAGCTATTCTAATACGGCGGCGAAGAACTGACAAGGAGTATTCATCAGCTTCTTTATAGAATAAGATCGGACGAAAGCACCAAGTCTTGGAAAAGACCCGTGAAAAGAGGATCGACACACATCACCTCTTCGTCGATTTGAAAGCTGCTTTCGACATCATGAAAAGAGCTGCCTTACAACTGACGTTGAGCAGTACCAAAAGCTCCATCAGGATCAAGAAGGACCTCTCCCAGCCGTTCGATACCAACCTAGGTTTCAGGCAAAGCGACTTCCTATCGTGCGACTTCTTCAATCTACTGCTGGGGAAAATAATTCGAGGTACAATCTTCTACAACTGCTGGCGTACGCCATCAGGAAATCATTGACCAAAATAGCCACGCCATTAGTTCTGCTATCCCTTGGTTGGACAAAGAAGCGAAGCAAATTTGTCTGGTAGTGAACAAGACGAAATATCTCCTATCGTCAAACAAACAGTCGTCGTATTCACGACTTGGCTCCCACGTCACTGTTGACAGTCATAACCTTGAAGCCGTGGATAATTTCGTCTATCTTGGAACCAGCATTAACAGCAAAAATAATGTTAGCCTCGAAATTCAACGTCCAAAAAGTCTTGCAAACTACTACTACTACTTTGGTCTCAGTAGGCAATTGAGTCTTTCTCGACGAACAAAGACCAAATTCTACAAGTCACTCATCACACCTGTCCTGCTACATGGTGCTGAGGCATGGACGATGTCAACATCTGATGAGTCGGCGTTGCGAGTTTTCGAGAGAAAGGTTCCGCGACAGATTTACGGCTCTTTGCGCATTGGCAACGCCGGATATCGCGGTCGATGGAACTATGAGCTGTGCGAGATATACGACGACATTGACATAGTTCAGTGAATTAAGAGACGCGGTTACGCTGGGTAGATCTTGTCGTCCTAATAGATGAAAACACTCTAGCTGTTAGCGTATTCGAAGCAGTAGCCGCCGAGGGAAGCAGATCTCCACTCCATTAGAAGGAGCATGTGGAGAAGAACCTGGCTACCGTTGGAAACTCTAATTTGAAGAAAAAATTTTTCGAGCTGTTGTAAACTTAACTATAACCGCATAAGCGATGTCTACGCCAATAAAGAATAGAAAGTGAATTGCATAAGACGGGAATGTACTACTGTAGCTTGAAAACAACCTGAAGTTGTATTTATCCCAAAGATCGAAGAAATCTCGCGACTGACAACGCTTCTGCCAGATAAAAAATTTGAACGGCGTCAAGAAGTCATTAAACCCATCGAATAAATTCCAGCCGAGGGGTCCAATTTCCGGCCACTTATTCAGCAACTGTGTCCAATCGTGTCGAACTCTTCATCGTAGGATGCCGACATCACATAATTCAACAAGAAAGAAGAAGGAATCAAACATCTGAAATCAGCCTTTTGGTGTTCTCGAACTCAAAATGACTTACTACATGAATTTCGATTGAGAATTTTCGAATCATAGTGACAGAAAGATTCCCATGAGAGTCTTAAACAAATAAGTTCGATTCCTAATTGTTCATATTAAAAAAAAAAAAATGAAGAACTAAAAGCACCATAGTGAATATGATGACCAAATATAGTCCTTGGCTTATTCTCCATTGTGATTTTGTCATCTTTATATTAAGTTTATGGTTGATTAGTGCTCTGCTCAGTTACTTTCACAAGCTGTAAACATGAGCTTCACTTAATACACACACACGCTCACACTCACACAAACAATACAATTTGGAGCATTCATACCAATTTATGACAGCATAATTTCAAGGGAGTGTATTACAATGGGTCCACCAGCTGTCACGCGAGCGCACATAATGAAAACTTAAATACACATTGTGACATGCGTCAAAAAAGTGGCCACTTTACAAACGCACACATGCAAACAAAACACAAAATGACGGACATAAACACATAAAAACACACACAAACACATGCAAAGCTGAATCAAAAGGTAAATTGTCTGTTAGTTGTCAAAGCGTGTCGTGTCCTGTCGCTCATCAAATTCCTATTGTCTTCATTGTGCTTGTGTTTATTTGTATTTTTATAGGCCACATTAAATACTTACAAACATTTGTATACATATGTATATGTGTGTGCATATAGGAAAGGACAACAACACCTGTCATAAAGTGTAGCCGACCGCCTGAAAGCATTTTAGGCAACATTATCTTCAGTGGCCTCATTCAAAACGGACACTCACACTCATATGACAGAGAAATCCGTAAGCCACATGAGTACTGTTAAGTTCTTATGTATGTATGTATTTGCAATGTTTGTATGTATGTTTACGTTTAATTTTAACTCCATGACACCTCACTGGGGATGTTGCGCCGCACTAATTACAGCCAACATGAAAGCCATCTATCGCCAAACAACCGTAACAGCAATAACACACAGAGACATATATTTGCATGCGCACATCCTTCAATGCTGTCAACCAGTATTCCGACCATTTGAATAAAAACGCACAAAGAAAAGAAATTGTGTAAAAAAGTGTTTAAAACATTTTCCAACACGTCACTCATTGCTTTCCGCACACAATCAAACACAACCAACCATCTTTATAGATATATGTATGTATGTATACAACGATATTGGTTGCTTTGGCGTGTGTTTGTGCCTCTGTGTTCTATGCTGACGCTTTTCTGCACATTTCAGCATAACTGTTTCTTGTTTGTTTGTGCTTTAGAACATTTAAATGTATGTTCTCTTTGCTTTCTGCCGGCGTTCGAATGAGTAACTGGCGTGAATGTAACACATATGCGCGCTGGTAGGCAAAAGGTACATGCAGGTGCTATATACCTAAGTTTATATATGTATATCCTGCAGGGAAACGCGCCAATTACAGACGGACTAGTTTTATCGGTGCTTAGCACTACTAAGCGTCTGTAAGCTTTTTTTTTTGAGGAAAAATAGTTAGCTGATTTTTAGCTAAATATTTCTATGAAATATGCTGTTTCTGCATATTGGTCCGATTTGAGCTAGTTTGGGTTTGGTCCTGTTTGAACTAGTTTAGGGTTGGTTCTTTTTGAACTTGTTTTGGTCTAATGTTTTCTTGAATTTACCTCATGAATTTTAAAATGTTGCCAGTGATATCTTTTTCACTAGTTTTGGACTAATACTATCTTCGAAATTCACTGCTTTTGGAGTAGCACTTGCTTGAGATTCATCGCAGTAAGTATAAGACATCACCGGAGATATTCATTTTGATTCAGTTGAACTTGTATTAACTGGACGTTTATCCTATGAAGTGTAAAATGTCCATGAAAGTATCTATAATGGTTGAAGTATATAATGTTAACGGATGCATTCTTTTTCACCCCTTCTGGACTAGTACTAAAATGGGATTTATCACATAAGTTGCCTCTCTATTTATCCTTTTTCACGATTTCTGGACTAAATTTACTTGAAATTTATTACATTAAGTATGAAAAGTCCATGGAGGGAACTTTTTTGACCAGCAAGTATCCATTCTCACAACTTCTGGATTGGTACCAACGTGGAATTTGATATATGAAACCTTTTTCACTAGTTTTGGCCCAGTAACAAATTCAAATCCATTCTATGAAATACAAAAGTATTATCTTCAAGAATCCCTTTTTATTAGTTCTGAACTAGTAACAATACGGAATTTATCATATCAAATATAAAATATCTCCAGAAGTATTATGTTTCCATCTTCCGAGACTAGTACCAACTTGAGAAGAGTAAAACAGCGAAGAAATGAGAAATCTGGACTAATACCAACTAGAAATTTATTCTATAAAACCTTTATAACTAGTCTTGGAACTAAGTTGGAAATCCATCCTATGAAATATAAAAGTATTATCTTTAAGAATCCCTTTTGATTAGTTTTGGAACAGTACCAACACGAATTTTTTCATGTCAAGAATAAAATATTGCTAGAAGTACTTTTTCTTTCTTTCAAGACTAGTGCCACCTTAAGGAGAGTAAAGCAGCGAAAAACTAAGAAATCGGAATATTATTTAACAGAAAACATCAGCGGCCATTAAAGGAAATGAAGCAGATAATATAGTTATTGAGCAGCCAATTAGTTTTTACATTTAGGCTGAATGAAAATCAATAACTAAAAAAGCTAAAATACCTATATTTTTAGTTCATTTGTGGCTTCCTAAGGCTCATGTTGAGGCTCCGGTTTCAGGGTCAATAATTTTAGCCGGGATTATATTGAAGTTAGGGGGTTACGGTTTATTACGAGTTTTTTCTTTTTTGCAGTTGAGAGGTATTAAATATAATTATGTGTGAGTTAGAAACTGCTCCAAAACAGTTACTATAAAGTGGATCAGATATTAGAAGCAATAAAAGATATTGAAACTCGTAAAGAGCACAAGTAAATCTGAGATGCTTTGTGAAACACCAAAACTAGCTCTCTGCTCCAGATCTTTCTCAGTCTACTACATTTTCCAAAAGAGTAAAGCACCAACGATCAAAGGACCATAAACCTGTCTATAATTTCCTAATAGAATTACAATGCATATGGTTAAACTGGAAGCAATGCTCAGGAATAAGCTTCAGAACATTCTTCTGAAAGAACCTCATGCCCGTCTCTACTCTCGATTTAATTACTTCGCTTGCAAGTGGGCAGTGAAATAACCCGATTAACGCATATTCATTCACCTGATTAACTTCAGAAGAATATAATCTTAAGAGATTCTCGTACGATTTTCGTATTTAAGCGACCTCGTAAGGCCTTTAAGAAACGAGCATAGCGACAAGAAATCGATAAAGCTAAGATGTGGAATGATCGTGGCTCATCAGAATGCCTAAACCTTATTTCATGACAGATATAGACCACCAGGATTACATTCTGTGTATAATTTCCACTAGTTCTGCCAAGAAACCCGAACATGTTCTGATACAAGTTGACTTGACTACCTACATACCCTCATACATCACACACATATACATATATACCCAAGAATACATATATGGGTGAAAACTACACTCATTTTCGTAGCGTGTCTTTTATATTACGAGTGCCGTTGCAAGTGCTCAGATATATGTACATATGTGTGTACTTTGTTGGCTCATGTGAAAAGCGTGACCAACTGTAATGTCGCATTTCTGGTAACGAGCCTTAAATGATGTTGTCTTTGAAGCCATTATGGGCGCACTCATAAAGATTCAAGAGGACCCGCACAAATGTTAGCTATAAATGTATGTAGATATGTGACACATGTATGTATGTAGGTATAAAGGTACTCAGGGACATTATAATCTTTGCTTTAAACTAAAGCTTTACAGCATTAGAATAGTCTATGTACTTGGAAGGTCTATTTATCGCTGCAATGAGGCGCTAATTTATATTGTTTGAAGAGTAAAAATGATGGAACATTAAATGGATCATGGGCATTTTATTTTACACGTTAGAAACTATATTTTTCTTTTACAATTTTGTCACATTTGTTTGATATTCTTGTGCTTTGCTACCTTCACTATGGTCTAGTTCAGGTATTGATATTTCACCATTGACAGGTTTCGACGAAGGTTTGAAAATTGCATTTAAGCAACATAATTTTTGCACAAAAATTGCACTATAGTACCCTAAAAACATAAAATATTTAATAACTACTCAACCTTGCTATTGCAGTCGACTATATACAGAGTCGGTCTTTACTGAAAATAAACGTATAAAACCAGTCTGGACTCCCACGTAGGTGGTTGGACTCCGAAACTGAAAACATTGCGAAAGACAGTCGCTTTCGTCAATACATTTGTGTGGCATTTATATTGATACAGAACTTAGAAAATATGGGAAAAGGTGGAACCTAATCAATTTTGTAATGCCTTCCCATTCCCAAAATTGTCTGTTTCTTCTTAAACTTCGCTAATTTTGCATATTATCATAGCCGGCAATGTTATTAATCGGCATTTCAGGTTTTATTTTTGGCTTTTACTCCATTTAATTTAAGCCAAAATAAGGCGAATGCAAAATTACTCATACGCCCCGTCATATTTTTTCAGTTGTTCTGCTTCTTGGTAAATGACATATATTATTTTCTTATTTAATCAAGATAAGGCAGTAAAAAAATGGTGGAAGAAACTCTTTTCGTAAAGCTAGTCAATCATTAGTAGACCATAAGAGGCAAAATAGTATATCATCATCATAAGTAATGTATATTAGTATACGTGCTATATGAAATATGTACAGTTATGAATTTTTGTATGTCACCACAATATGGACAATATTTTTCAAAATTTCAAATATATGTATGTAATGAGTAATCCAAGTAGAGGTACTCTTTTCAATCAGCAATGAAGTCCATTCCTGGCTCAATTTTTATGTAAACAAGCAAAATGGGACTAAGAATAACCTGAAGACATTTAAGAACTGACTTTTCATCAAGAAAAAACAACGGTTTAGTGTGGTTTGTAGGCCGGTGAAATCATCGGTCATATTTCTTCAAAAAATAATGTCAGTGATAATGTAACTGTTAAAGACGACCGTTATCGCGCCATGATAATCGACTATTGGATGCCTTCAAGAAGACGGAGCCACGTCCAACGCAACTCATCAATCAATACATTTATTGAGAGAACACTTCGGTGAGCGGATAATTTCACGTTTTGGCTTCGTCGGTTTGCCATTCAGATCGTGTGCTATCACACCGTTAGACGTTTTCCTGTGGAAATATGTAAAGTCTAAAGTCTATGTGGACAATTCCGCTTCGAATCAGATCTTGGAGCAAAAACATCATGCCTGCCATTCGCCAAACACCAGTCGAAATGCTCGACTGAGTCATCGAAAATTGGACTCAACGGATGGACTATCTTAAAGAAGTGAACTGCAAAAAATAATTGCAAAAGAATGTACTTTCGGATGATAATTAATATTCCCTATTAAATTTGAAGTTTCTGGGACTTTCGTTAAAAAATTGGAAAATCTCTAAATGGATCACTCTTTATATGTGGCAACGCCGCCATTCAAATAAATTACGATACTCGTCCTCTTTCTTCTTGGCAATTGATTGAATAAGAAAATGTCAGACAAACGGTCTGCATATGTATATATTTTACTACTGCTACTACTTTTTTTCGGACTTGGTCTCTTTGACGGCTCTTAAGCTGTTCCGTATAAGGCTATCCACCATCGCGCTCAATATTTCTAGCTGTACCCTTACACTTTATGGAAAATTTGGCTGAAATTTGGCTTGAAATTTGGTTTGTCAGTTTATAAAACCCAAATGGTGAAAAAATTGAGACCGAACGACCATCAAGCACATTGCACATTCGGTTTATGAGACCAAAGTGAGATATCTCGATTTTAATAAGAAATTGTTGATCAGCGATGAAGCTCCATTTTGGTAGAATGGGTACGTTAATAAACCAAATTGTCGTATTTGAAGTGATGAGTATCAGCAAGCTATTGTTGAAATGCCATTACTTCCTCAAAATGGCACAGCTCCATGGAAGGAGAAAATCATGATATTTCAAAAATGAATATATCCAATCTTTTGCAGTCAATAAGGTACGCTTTGAGGATATTGATGTAGACAAGATTTTGTTTCCACAAGATGGAGTCAAATACCATACAGCCCACGAAACAATCCAATTAGTGAGGGAAACTTTTGATAAACTCGTGGGCTTGAGGCATTGCCTCTAAGGACGTACAATTTATTACCAAACGTCTACTTTTCGTGCGGTTATGTAAGTCGCTTTTCTACGCTGATAAGGCAGGAATAATTGATGCCTTGGAAGAGATTATTCTGTGTATTATTGGTGACTTAAGAGTCTAATTTCTTCAAAAAGTGGTCGAAATCTGGACATCGCGGACTGGACATCATTTTTAAAGCTTAATAGCAAATACAAATTTTTTATAATAAAGCAAAATTCTTTGCCATAACATACAATTATATGCTTTTTATACTTGTATTTTCTTGAAAACCACTTGTATAATATTAATATTGTCCAGCTTCTGCCAAGGTGCCAACACTGTTGGACATAAATGCTTTATACTAGTCGAAATAGGGTTAGAACACAGGTACTACCCAACGATGACTGCATAATCACTGTAGTGCATAAATATTATTACTTTGAGTACGCTTATTACTTGCTGCGAAGCTATAAATTGAAGATCATAACCAATTATCACTGTAAATAAATATCACTCATACGCCATGTAGATCAAATTTGCAAAACTAATATGAAGAAGATGTGGGAAAATGGTAGGTTAGTTTGCAAAATATTTGCTACTAGACTTATTGTTGTTATTGTAGCGGCAAAGTTCAGACATTCCATAAATAGTTTTTAGTAATACAGTCGAGGATCACACTCTTGATCGGTTATACATTTTCCCAAAAAAACACACCGAAATTGTATTTAATTTCAACGGGTAAATGATATTTCAAAAAAAAAATGTGTGTTGCTGAGTTGGTAGGACTATCGTTAATAACTATACCAAATATGAAAGAGACCTCATAACCGGTTTGTTTACAACAGCTGCTTAAGTCGGTACACCTAAGTGCGTTGCGAATTTTACAATAAAAATGTCGAATCGAAGAATTTCTCTTAAATTTTGTAATTCTAATAAAATTTTGTGTGCGGAATCTTCGCGAATGTTAGGAAATGATTCAGTTTTATTAAAACACAAGCCTACGAGTCATACAAAGCTTTCAAAGACGGTCGAGAGATCGTTTAAAACATGCCTCGTCCTAGGCGACCTTCGTAATCTGCATCTACTAATGAAATTTTTAAGAAAGTGAAGGATATAGCGCTAAAAAACCGTCATGCAAGTGTTAGAGAGGTAGTAAGAGAGCTGTACACCTCTTGCAAGTCCATTCAAATAATTTTGGTGGATATTTTGGTTGCGTTCTTGCATGACTTGTCCGAGAAAGCTGAATTTTTTTCAAAAGCAGTGCCGTAGATAAGTATCTTTTCACATGCTTGATCATACAAATTCCGATCCAACATTCAGGGAGAGCATTATAACTGCCAATGAGATGTGGGTTTATGAGTTTGAAATGCAAAGGAGTCTATAGGCAAGGAATGGTGGGAAAAAATTAGCCGCAACGAAAGAAAACCAAG
This sequence comes from Bactrocera dorsalis, assembly GCF_023373825.1. Taxonomy (NCBI): domain Eukaryota; kingdom Metazoa; phylum Arthropoda; class Insecta; order Diptera; family Tephritidae; genus Bactrocera; species Bactrocera dorsalis. The sequence continues at coordinate 92,832,131 of NC_064303.1, forward strand.
CCAAAACCGCTCAAAACTCAAGGTGATGCTCGTTGTTTTTTAAATATTCGTGGTATGGTACATAATTAATTTGTTCCAGAGGGACAGACGGTCAATAAGGAGCTCTAATTGATTGTGTTTAGGGGTTTGCCTGAGAACATCGAAAACGACTGGAATTGTGGAAGAACAACTCATTGCTAAACGAAGAATGCACCGCGACCTTAGGTCTATTGTGCCAATTCTTGGATTTTACGCGCTGATAATGCACCATCGCATCGAGCTACGATTGTGACTGAATTTAAAGCTAAACCGGAAGCAAATGCCTTTGATCAATATGATGGTTTTCAGCAGATTTGCATCCGTGTGATTTTTTCTTGTTCTCCAAACTGAATTTGCTGCGCCGTGGATCCCGTTTTCAGTCGATCGAAGAGATAAACAAAAAATTCGCTGAAGGAGCTGAAGGCCATCCCAAAAAGTGTTTCGTGGACTGAAAAAATCGTATATTACAGCTGGTGGGTCTTACTTTGAAGCCAACAAAAAAAAAAAAAATATTGGTGAATAATTAAATGTTTTGCGTTTAGTTTCCTAACAATATTTTATACTTTCTAACCTAAAAATTTATTAATTAGTCTGCCAACGAATTGAGTTGCTTAAATGGTAAGCTTTTTTTTATAATGTTCTATATAATATTCATTTCACTTGAACACAAAATGTGCATTTAGTGTTAAAAACACCAGCAGCAATTAGAACACAGCGTAAACCCTCTAATTATTCACTTTATGACCATTTAAACATACACCATGGCAAAACTCGCAGTTCCGTCGTTTCTTTAATATTTCTGTTTGCCTTTGCGAATATAGTTTAGGCAATTTGCAATTATAGCGCGCATATGAGTGCGCAAAGGACAAAAAAGTAATGTGAAAGCGCATAAAAAAATTTTACAAGCGAAAGGCAGAAGAAATGCTTTGCATACGACGCCTAAATGGAAAGTGAAATGCCAACACTGTAATTTAAACGACGCGACATATATACATACATTTTGTATATACAATTCAACACATAGTTAAGCATATATGGTGTATGTAGGTGCATGCATGTATGTATGTGCATATGTATACACAGGCATTGCATATGCACACGCGACACAGGTGAAGGCAGCGTCGCGGCAATTGAAATGGAAGCGCATGAAAATGCTGTTAAACACTTACCGAAGCACAGGCGCACACACACAAAAAATACATATTTACTACAATATATACACATTTACATATATATACTTGTATACATATACATATATGTATATTCTTTTATATAGAATTTATATCCGAACTAGCGTCTAAGCACGACGGCAACAGGCGAAGAGCAAACGCGTGCTGCGTTCGCTTAGGCGAATGCGGCCGAACAAGCAAACGAACGCCTGCCAGCTGACTACGAACACCACGTTCCGACCGTTAGTGTGGTGACACACGCGACAATCAAATAGTTGACAATGACGATTTTCGACACGCGAACTTTTTACGGCAGCTACTTTGCACAGCTTTTAACGCTTAAAATGAGAAAACGTAATGAAAAGTGAGCAAAAGTATGCACATTTCAAAAGCGAAGTGACAAAGCAAAAGGAAGCACAAGCACACACAGCGCAGAATACACAAGAGAAAATAATTAAGAGCCAAAAAAAAAACAAAAGAGAAGAAAACAACAACAACAACCAAAATATATAAAACAACAACAACAACAAAAAATAAAAACAACAAAAAATAAAAACCAACAACAAAAATAAAATACAACAACAGCAATAAAAATCAACAACAAAAATAAAAAACAACAACAGCAACAATTAAAAACCAACAATAAAATTAAAAAAACAACAACTACAAAAATAAAAAATCACAACAACAAAAATAAAATACAACAACAAAAAATTAAAATACAACAAGAACAAAAATGAAATACAACAACAACAGCAAAAAATAAAATACAACAACAACAACAAAATAAAATACAGGAACAACAAAAAATTAAAAAAAAAACTAAAAAATTAAAAAAACAACAACAAAAAATAAAAGTTAAAAATCAAGTAAATAGCTTACAAACGTTGTGTGTATTTGTGTGGTGCGCGGGTAAAGCTTAAACGCTGCGATGCACAGTTAATGCAATTCATACGTAAGCGCACAAGCACAACAGCAGCAGCAACAACAACAGCAATAAACAATTAAAAATAAATAAAATCGCAAATTAAAAGCGAGCGAAATAGGCAAGCAAAGTCGCTGCACCCAAGCGGAATAAGGGAATAACGGTATAAACCAACGCGAACAACATGTAAATAATGCAACGGCACAAATGGCAACAAACACAAGCACCCACACGCCGACGCACATACTCACAGCAATTGCAGCACGAAGCGCCTGCACATAGAGGCAAGTGCATAAAGCGGCGCTTAAGTGCGCTAAAGTCAACAGCAAGTGACTCTTACCATTGCCACACCCATAGCCAGAGCGTGCAACACCAAACCAGCAAGAACAACAACAGCACAGGTGCAACGCTGATGGACAAGTTTAACGCGCGAGTTCACCAGCTAGCAATTTAGACGTGGCGTTTAGCCACTTTCACTGAAAATAAGCGGGTGTGGTGATATAGGGGGAGGGGTGTAGCGTGACTTTGATAATGGATGCGTTGGTTATGTATGCATACACATATGTATGTACTTGCATGCAACTGTCATTGAGTTAATGTGCGAAAATACGAGCGCACCTATGTATTTTACACATATACACACACATGCAAATAAGTGTGTATGTGTGTGTGCGCTGTGTGGCAGCCCGTTGACCTTGTTCCACTTAACTTGTATCTGCATAAACATAACAGCGCACCATATGCTCGTATTTACTGCTTACTATGTACGGCTGCATTTGGAGGTAACAAATTAAACAGATTTACATGCCCGTGCATATGTGTGGTTGTAAGTGTGCGTATAACATATCTAAATATGCTTATAACATTTGTATGTATGCGCATTACATATGTTTATATGTTTATATGCTTACATGCATGTATGTATGTATATCTCATGTGTTAAGAAAGTAGCCAGCCATTGAAGCATAAACGTCCACATGATCTTTCCACAATTGACAAGCTATAGATGAGTTGTTGACGATGTGTGTTGAGTGTTGCTCGCAGGGGCCGAATGGCAATGGTGTGCAGATTTCGGGAATTATTTTCGTCAGGATATCTATTAAATAGTATTTCCTGTCGTAAGCAACTTTTAAGCCACAGGCAGCAATTGAAAATTAAGTTGTGGTGTGTTTGCTGCAGTTTCAGTGGTCTTAGGTCAACAGGACTTAGATGAGAATTGCATACAGACAAAAGGTTGTCAAAGTGGGGGAATGAAGATCTTTGGGTCAACAACTTCTACTGTAGAATGCTCAAATAAAAAAAATAGAAAGTTGCGGTTTTGATTACCACGCTAAGATAGTGTGTTCAGTATGAAAGATTAGGTTAGGTTTTCCACTTTAAGGTTACGTATGATTCCACATATGATGAAGATAAACATCAGTCATATCTTTTGTATTAGCAAATATTTTCGAAGAAAAAATACGAGGAATGTTCAAAAAATAATGAGAATTTTGAAACTAAAATTTCGCGGGTTTGGAGAGTCCAAAAGTCACATTTTTATGCACTTGCGGCATGCTGGTACAAAACTGCAGATCTGTAATATTGCACAGGAGATCGCAGTAGCAAAGAAAACCTGTGGACAAAAAAATTTTGAAAAAGTGGGCTTTGCCTCGCCCTGTAAAAAGTCAAATGTACATATCTCCTAAACCACTAAAACCTCAACAACTAACTTTGCTGAGCGCAAATATTATAAGAACCCCTGACGACAGTGTGAAGATGGAAAAATCATAAACTAAACTCGCTAATTCCCCATGTAATGATATTTTTAAAGACTACTAAAGCGCAATAAATCAGAAACTAAATACGCCAGAGACATTAAATTTTACACCACAGATAGTATGAGACGGCTTTATGGGAACTGTTGTGAAAATTGGATGATGGGCGTGGTGCCACGCTTTTTGGGAAAATCTCGGGACTCGCTCTACCGATTTCTACTAAATTTAGTACGTCACATTCCTCTCCATATTCCTTTGTCACAGTGCAAAAAATGGGCAAAATCGGCCTAAAACCACGCCTACTTTCCATATAACACAATATTAAAACCTATTTGATTCTTTCACCTTCCGGTATACAAATCAAGAAGTAGAAGTATTAAGTATAATGGGATAAAGTTTTGCTTTAATAATTCCTTTAAAGTATGCCACTTTATGACCAAAAATTTTCCAAATCCAACCCAAACTGTGGATCCCAGTATGTATAGTTGACTTTTAACCAAAAATATCAGTCAATGTTTGGGATACGTAATTGAAATTCAGAGAAAATCTTTTCCTGTGTTAAATTGGATTAATAGTACTTCCCTGAGCTCCCATATACCTAATATTAAGATTTTCGAACTTCCGGGCGACTTTTTGCTACGTATTTCGACTCAGGATTTTCGCACATCCAGCTGTCTTTGCTCCATGTGATTGGTTATTGTTGGTAAGGTACCTTAGTGAAACCCAAAGAACATTATTTAGTATGTGGCATTATTATAGTTATTGGTTAAAATTGAGTCGGTACTATCCCTAATCCCATATACTTCATATAATCATTTTGGTTTTTCTAACATCTTATGCCGAACATGTCAGGTCAAGGTCAGTGTATAATTTATATATAGTATAGTAGTATTTAGATTCGGCCACGCGTTGCTGTGGTATACATTTTATACTATTGTCCATATAATAAACTATTCAATACAGTGAAAATTTTATTTACGAATAAAAGGGAAAACGTTTTTGTCGGCATAAGAATTTAAGGGGTTTAATTTTGAATATGTTCATAGAAATTAATTTCATTCGGAAAAATAACGATTTTAAGGCTACTTTCTCAATGTCTGGTTACCAGCATTTATGTCCAGTTAATAGAGTTGTCCGCTTAATAGATTGAACTTAATAAACATCAACAATGTGCATGATTAATGGATATGTCCGCTTAAAAGCGCGTCCGAAGCAAAACAATTCTTATAGCATAACAGTGTATATTGGCTTCTTGATAACTCCTTTGAAAGTGCAATATAATGGACTTTTAGTGTTTTTTTTTAGGTTATAGATAAAACATTCCAAAAGTCCATAATGTTTTGTTATTTAAGAAATATTTACATTTAAAACTCTGAAACATTTTCAAGTAGAAAGTTTAAGTTGTTCAATACAGGCCACTCTCACAAGCTGGATATCGTTTAAAGTTTTTTAAAGTTTCCATAATTGTATTTTTAGTAGTTTCCGTTTCCCTGAAAGACATTAAAACTCTAAATTTCCATAGGCCGTATTTTTGTAACTTCTCCATTTCGCTCCGCCGTGACTCCATGCATCTACTAATAATTGAATATTTGATACCCCCTGCATTTTGTCGAATTATTCCGATCTGTCGCTCAGAAAATTTATTATAAATCAAATGCCTTATTAAAGGGTGCCTCATATGCTCCATTATACAAAACGAACCTGTTTTATTATTTTTACTACGCTTCTATTGAGTCTCACATACACTCATTTATGCTTGAAACAGCAGGACTGTCAGTGCGTATGAGTGATTTTTTTTTTCGATTCACCTAAAAAGGTTATACCATCTGATCAATTATGACCCGTACGCATGTATAGAGTGCGCGGACAAACCGTAGTGACAAAAATTTTTTCTACAACAACCGTTTTTTATATTCGTGTGAAGTTTGATCTGCATATCTCAATTTGCTTGTGTTTGGCAACGGTTTGTTTACAACGCAAAAAGTTTGTCTGACGATTTTTGCTGGGGAAACAAATTTATCAACGCTTTTACTGGAATCGTTGAAAATATGCTATGAATCGACTCAATCAATTTAGTTATTATTTTGGGTAGGAAGCGCGTGAATTCCAGACTCATGCGAAAAGATCTGAACCTGCTACAAAAAAGACGTCAATCACATCGTCACCTAAAATGCAAAATAATGTAACATCACTTCTTATAAGTTTACAAGTGAAAGAAAAACGTTATAATAGAAACCACTCATATTACTCAAAACGTGTGTTTTGGTTATAAAATGGTTATATACTGGAAAGCAGAAGCTTATAAGTTTATGATACAACCGTTAAAAAAAAGCAATTTCGAGATTTTTGATGACACGTTGTTTTGCATTTATATATATTGGGTTTATTGTTTTTATGTCAATTGGGTCCTTTCTAGTTTTGTAGCACACTAATACCTTCAATATAATTGCATTAAATACCTACAAAAAATGATTAATTGCTTGGTTGCCAATAGTACTGCAACAATGTATGGAAAAATCAATACGTATTCAATACACAAAACAACAAAAACAAAGCGACTAAAAATAGTAGGTAAAATAAAGAGTTCTATTTGAAAGCCATATACATGAATTTTAATAACATAATACTAATGTTAACACATCTCCTTAGTATTATTATTTTTAAATCTGCTATTTATACATATATACTCAGAGGTATTATTTATGCAACCTGTATATACAGTACTTCATATGTAAAATCTTATTGCCCCCCTTTTTTATATCAATTGCCTGCTACAATGCCAATGGCCGAATATTTGCTGACTGCAAGCAATAAACAAAACATTTGCATATAAATAATTGACTAGACACAAATGCATACATGCGAGTATGTAAACATATCTATATACTTGTACTAGGAAGTCTTATCATACGCTACCTACACTTTACCTTAAATAAGTAATATTGTATGACCTTAAATGGGTCACATGCCTAGAGTGATATTTATTATATATATACGTACATTAAGGTGCCCATTACTTTCCCAAGTTAATTTTTTTTTGTTTTTGGAAGTTCCAACTGAAGTTATAGTTTTTGCCTTACAAAAAAATCTAATGTAATAACACTTTTTATTTTCATTTTAAACTGTGTCTAAATTATTTTACTTTTCCCTTATCTATATACATATATATGAAAGAAAGTCGTCTTAGTTACAATATTTATAACCCAAGAATGGCTGACCTGATTTGGCTGAATATTAGTGGGGAGAACTAGGGAACGGACGTAGGATACTTTTAATCCTTTTATTTTAAAAGTCAATACAATACATAAATACGAAAATCGTAAGCATTTATTCAAAATTCATATTTGTAAGAATAGCCATAGCTGCAAGAGTACAATCAATTCAATTTTATGTTCCAGTTTGACTTGACATAATCATCTTTACATTGAATCTCTCCCGACAATGCCCTAAACAGCCAGCTGCTAGCTCTCCATGAAGTCACCTTGTGACTTCCAAATTGAATCACTTGGAGGCACGAGAGTCACTTAAGCGCTTTCCCTGAACGGTGCCTGCTTTTCTTTTATAGAGCTAGCTAGCAGCCACTGAAGGCACCTTGTGATTTCCAAATCATATCATAATGAGGCGCGAGAGTCACCTGTGCACTGGTAAGGCTTCTTTTATAGAGCCAGGTGGCAGTCAGCTCTCTTTGAAGTCACCTTATGACTTCCAAATCAGATTACATCGCACTGTGAGAGTCACCTGAGCACTGGCCTGGCCCATTGTTTGCATTACTTATATAGCGCCAATTGGCTGTTAGTTTCCTGTGACGTTAGCTCATGACTCTTAAATCCCATCACATAGAGAAGTATGAGTCCGCTAAGCACTGTCTAGGTCCGGTGCCTGCTTTTCTTTTATATGGGATCTTTTGATCTTTCTGAATAAATTGTTTTCACCAAAGCAAATAAATATGCAAGTGATACTCTAACACAAAATTATGCATGAGTTTTTATACGAACATTCCATTTAAAGTTATACGCCGTTAAAGCAAAAATGCATCAAATGTACTGAATGCGTATAGTAGACCATGTCGTATACGCAACACGGAATGTAACTATAAATCACTTGTACGAATGCACAGGTCATTTGATGTATAACTTTAACTGCACATAGTTTTTAAAAGAATACTCATACGAAAAAACTAACTGAGACCGTTTTGTAGAGTAGACAATTTCAAATTAGAATATCACTTTTTCAAAGTTGTACGTTTAGTTGCTTAATGCAAAATACAAGGAAATCCCATGCAATGTATATGGGAAAAGAAACATGTTTTAAGCACGGTTTAAATCAAAAATAAATTAGAAACTTCAGTTGGTGCTTGCAAAGACACAAACAACTTGGGAAATAAACGGTAGCCTAATGTACATATCATGTCCAGAAATTCAAAATAATGTTACATCACTTTTCAAAGGTTCACGGGCGATAGAAAAACGATATAAAAGAAGCCACTCATATCGAAATAAAATTTGAGTTTTGGTTATAAAATGGTTATTTATTGGTTATCCTACACACATATTAAAACAAAATTTTAGTTTTGGTAATGAAATGGTTTTTTTTAGTTTTCGTTATAAAATGGTTGCATATTGGTTATCATACACTCTTATTAAATAAAGTTTGAGTTTCCATTATAAAATGGTTATATATTGGTTATTATATCTGACAGCGATTTTCGAATTTTTTTTTAATGATACACTGTTTTACATTTTAGGTGACGATATATACTATATACATATGTAAGTAAGTTGCGAACTACATTGTAACGAAAGCCCAAATGTTAGCTTACAACTAAAACTTCCGAGCGGGATAACAAAAGGGTCTACATATAAGCGTATATGTATATATAATTTCAATTTCCAGGCGAATGATGAACTAGTAAAGAAGGAACTAGTTTATAAGAAGCAACCTTTGCCTGAAAACCCAGCCAGTCAAAACATTAAACGAGTTTACTACGAATGTTAATTAATTTATGACGGACTAGTCACGAAATCTTTATTTCACTAATAGAAGTTTCGAAATGAAATTGATCAGCAACACTACTAGTTTCTAACAGACATTTCGGACCAAAAACTAACTAGTCCAAATTAGACTAGCATAAAAATCATCGGGAAATTTTAGTTTAGTCCAAAAATTTCCGGACTAATAACGGACTAGTGACAGAAGAGACTAGTCACTACCTGAATTTTCGAAATAAAATAGAATATGTCAAAAAATTACTAGTTTCTATTATAAATATAAATTCAGACCAAAAATTAACTAGTCCAAAAAGTAACTAGTTCGTAATATACTTGTCCAAAAATGAAAATTATATGTTGAAAGCGAACCAGACCGCACAAAAATAACTCAAAAAGAAATTGTTTTAAAATTTCCACAAAAACTGAGGAACCAGTTCGTGTATATACAGACGGACAGACATATGAGCATGACTAAATCAACTCAGCTCTTCCTGCTGAGTATACATAAAAACCTTTTATAGAATTTCCGACGTTGAGTATGTTAAAAATACCGTGGAAAACTGAATATACTCAGCTCAGGGTATAAAAGTAACTTTCAGTTATGAAAAGATAACCGGTACTAGACACATACTAGTTGAAAAGTATGCGTTATGCCACTATTTATTTCTACTGCCGCCTACCGACGTACTAATTAAATTAGTACTTGGTTACTAAATCTAGATATGAGATACCAATTAACATTTAACCACAGCTCAATATGCCAAACTATCCATTGTATTCCATAATATTCTTGAAGTTTGCGTTTGCTAAGCACAGCAATCGACATATTTATGATTTTCAACATATTTATAAGCAAATTTAAGCAGTATATATTAAGAGAAATGGTAATTTGGGCGTTTAATGAGAAATCAATAACTATGCGCTTAGCAATTTTGGCTCGTCTTCCTCATATATATGCACAACGCTGTATAATTAGCAGCAAGAACAGATGCACTTACATTACCATTATTTGTATGCAAGTGTAAATGAGCTAAATCGTGCATTGCACTTAAGCTAATATTAGAAACTGAAGGCGTCCATTAAGACAAAACAAACTTCTCAAGGGACCGCTGTCAGCAGCAAAGCAAACTCAGTCGATACTTGGAGTTGGGCTTTTATCATACAAAATCAATGCATATATTTAGGACATTACAGACAAATATATAGAAGTATATATGTACATATGTATATACAAATACAATTTACAAATATATAAATGCATAAATATACTCAAATAAGTCAATGCTCTCAATATATGCCTCTCTTATCACACCTGCCATCAGTACAAAGCACACTACCCACTCATGCATACAAACCTACACAGTCTCGCAGATTGTTTTTGTTGAAAAAATATTTATTACTTATTTATGTTCACATGTTAAGTACACATGTATGTGTGTGTAAGTGCATAATTTATGCTTGCGTGGGAGTAATGAGGTCCTAACAGTGTTAAACAATTAAGTGTCAATCCACTGGGACATGACGAAGTACACGTACGCCCTGGCAGATGAAGACTCAAACATGGCAGACAATGCGAGCTGTGTGCAGTCCCTTCACTGGCGCATTACATACCGTTTTTTTTAACATTAGATTTATGACTTAATTGCTGGTAATGGTCGCTTTATGTTGCGAGCAATGGCAGTTTTAGACAAAAAAATTATTGAGTAAATAAACGCACTTATTTACAAAGGATCGTTGAGTAGATAGAAAAAATGGTTTATAAACTTCTTGTTTAGAGCTTTATTGGGTATTGGAAGTCTATATCTATACGAAATATAGAGGTCTCAGTACTTGGTTTACATCATTACTTACTTCAAATTCATTGACTATTAACTACTTGTATGTTCGCTTGCAACCGAGGACTTCCAGAAATATAGTTCTACAAAAAGTATAGTTCTACAAACACTCAGTTAAGTTATTATGTGTGATTTTCAAAATGCCAAATTTAATGGCAGTAATTGTCAAATCGGCAGGTAGGATGAGGATTGTCGTGTCGCACTGTAGAGAAAGCAGACATTGCAATGTTGCGATCAACCACAATACGAGCGGGGTAGGATAGACATCGAGAGTTGAAAAGTGAAGCGAGATGCTATGCGGGAGTACGAAGAACTTGAGAAGCTGGCCGATCATGGGTAATGCTCAAAAATTCAACGAAAAAATGCGGCGACTAAGGGAAACGGTCCATTCTCTTGTAGGATCCAAAGTATTGGTGGCAGGGGGCGAAGGACTTCCGGCCGAGCTATTCAAATACGTCGACGAAAAACTGACATGCATGCATCGGTGTCTTTGCAAATTATGGTCGAACGAAAGTATGTCCGACGATTGGAACCTAAGTGTTTTCAGTGTGAAAGACCGCCAAAAAACTGATTGGACCTTATCAGTGTAGTTTCATGCCCGAAAAATCAACGACTAACCAGATATTCACCATGAGCCAAATGAGAATGAAATAAATCCGTGAAAGGAAAATCGAGACACACTACCGAAACGAAAGGCGGTTTCATTTGAAGTTGTAGATAATTTCGTCTATCTTGGAACCAGCATCAACATCAACAACAATATCAGCTTTGAAATCCAAAGCAGAATCACTTTTGCCAACAGTTGCTACTTTGGACTATGTCTTCTTCTTCTTTACTGTAGGATGGAGTCATGTGTAGAAGAAGAAAGTTCTCTGATCGCCATTCACTTGGAAGTGGTCAGACTTTGGACTAAGTAGGCAAATAAAAATCTCCAACAAACAAAGACCAAACTCTACAAGTCCCTCATCATTTTTATCCTGCTATATAGTGCGGAGGCATGGAGAATGACATCATCTGATGAGTCGTCGTTACGAGTTTTCGAGAGAAAGGTACTGCGAAATATTTATGGTTCTTTACGCGTTGATAACGGTGAGTATCGCAGTCCTTGGAACGTTGAACTATACGACATATACGGCGACATTCACATAGTTCAACGAATTAAAAGACAGTGGCTACGCTGACGCCCGAAGGGACGAAAACACTCCAGCTCTGAGAGTATTCGACGTAGAACTCGCCAATGGAAGCATAGAAAAAGGAAGACCACCACTCGGTTGGAGAGATAAGGTGGAGAAAGACCGAGCTGCACTTGGTATCTTTAATTTGGAGTAGTCATAAGCTTCTGTGTGTACTATATATGTATGTATGCGAACTAGTTTTTGAGAAATCATTCTGAAATTTCCTAGATATCTTTTTCCCCCAAGAAGCAGCTCTTAGGATCAGAGCTGTCAATATCGGACCACTATAGCAAATAGCTACTATACAAACTGATCTTCCAAAGTCAAGTTCTTGTTCGGAATAGCTTTTGTTGCATTAGGCTCATTTTTAAACACCCATACAGTCGACTGCTTTTTACATTCGGGCTCACACCTATAAATACACAATTCATCACCTATCACGTTGCCATAGACGTGTTTCGATGCGCCAGTAAAGCATTCTTTTAAACAATTTCTTGACCAACCGATAGAGACTTTTTTGAGTTAGCGGGAAATTGTGTGTGATCCAACATGAAAAAATGTTTTCTACATACAATCAAATGTTCATGAGATGTTGAATGTATGTCCCTCTAATGCCTATAGTTGTCTCTGTCTCACGTTAGGTTACATAAGTATCTTGCAATGTTGGTGTGCTTACAGCATCAATAGTTTCCAGAACAACTGATTTTGGACGACCTTCACTAAATTCATTTTGGAATAAGCTACGACCTCGATTGGATTGAACATACTAACGGTAAATACTGGTTCTTGATGGAGCTTCATTGACAAAAATTGAGTTAAGTTCACCAAAACACTATTGCTGAGATAATACACGTCGAAAGTTGCAAAAAATAATCGCGCGAAAATGTTTTCGAATTAATTATATTTTTGCCAGAGATGAATATTTCAAGTTACTCTTAGCAACATTAAGAGTGGCCGTGTGTCAAAACGTTCTGAGTAGGTATGACAGCGAAAATGTCAAACTTTATGATAAAGTTGGGAGTTGTCAGATTGCGACACTAGGGTTGTCAAATAACGAAAATAAAATGCAACTTACCTAATGTTCAAAAGACAGTTGAGGCAACCTAAACGGAAGGGAATGCGATTTATATTCCAGAGATTTTTTCATAGAAGTAACTGAAAATAAATTCTTTCATAAAATTGGGCTTCCACACGAACCTAGCTCCCTTACATGTTTTTTCCTGTATGCTTGTTGAGCCAACTAACTAATAGACGAGTACAATAAGAATTTTTGGCGAAATGCCGATGCAAAATTATTTCATGTAAATTTATTAATTTCAAAAATATTCGACGCATAAATTACGTATAGATGATGGACACAGTCAACACATATCCTTAGGTAAGTAAAGGTATATATGCTACATATATACAATATATGTACATACGAGTATGTACTCGTATAATTGGTATGCGCCTCAAATATCATGGTAAGTTTTATATTTAGCGTCTTCAGTAATGAAAATCCACCCAAACTATGGAATCCAGCAAGCAACCAATCAACCAAACTATCAGTCAGAGTTGTGCAGCCGAAAGAACTTTGTGCGCTGCAGTGAAATTGTCAGAAGTTATAAATAAACAAACAAAACATAAAAGCAGCAAGGAGTGGAGAGAAACACCTATGTAATCACTGGAGAACAAACGAGAGTCCAAAGAAAGAAAACGAGGGAGCAAATGTGTAGGTGTGCGTAATTGTAGTCCTTAAAAGAGCACATACATAAGAGAGAGAGAGAGAGAGAGCGAGGTGAACAAGTGATTTGTGCTGCTGGAGGAGCGCCAGGCTGAGCAGGTGCGCTTGATGGGGCGCATGCGCCAAGACAGAAAGCTTTTCACCGCGGAACACTGAGACATTGAGTAGTTTAAGTGAAAAGAGAAACATGAAAACCTAAAACAAATAAGGTTGAAGCACGCTACTGCTTTGTAGTACATAGAATTTTGCGAATGCAGAATACACAGATACAAACACAGTTATTTGTATATGAGTTTGCACATACGGAGGCACTTCAAGGAAGTGGAAACGTTTCTGCATTTTGGGCTATAAAAAGAAACACGTTTTCATGTGACGGCTGCGGCGGCTGGCAAACTGGCAGGCTGCTTGGCTGTTAGCTACTTTGGCTACTTAGTCCGTTGATGTGAGTGTATGTGTGTGTGTAGATATGCCCGGCAGGAAATTTATAATTGGTGAGGTAAAACTACTTTACAAATTAAAAAACTAAAATAAGATAAAAATTAATCAAAATAGAATATATATAAAGAGAGTTGTTAAAAATGTGGTATTTTAAATTTCAAAATTTCAAATTTCTAAATTCTAAAAATATCTAAAAAATTATCATAAGAGTATAAATAAAAGAGTTTTCTATAGAAGGGCTGGACTAAGAACGACCAGTTTGCATGGCGGCTATATGTTATAGTGGTCCGGTATCGGCGGTTTCTTGCTTCACTGGAGAACACTAGTTGATTACTCATTACTTACTCATTTCCTACAGGGTTACCACACGTGCTTGAAATGTACTCACTGAAAAGGGGCAATTCCAGCAATTTTCATACAAACAACTTTTGTTTTTCACGAAAATATTGGAGCGAATAGTGTGACTTAGAGGAGTTCTACGAAAATGGAAGCTTCTATAACTATAATCAAAAACCTTTCTCTTAAACGGAATAAAACTGTAAGCATTGGGAAGGAAAATTTCAATGGGCTGGCGAATAGAAACTTTGAGAGTAAATTTTTTTTACCGTTTTCCTTAGGAAATTAAATCAGAGAAGGGCTGGACTAAGAACGAAGTCTTGTGTCAGCTGAGCGTAACAGAGAAATTGGCCGCAGGAAGATGTTGAAAAGGAGTTGCAGTTTTTATTAAAAACTCAAATAATATTTCTAAGGTGAAGGAAATTAGTATCTACATATATTCATAGAAGGAAAAGATAATCTTAAGAAGGCAGCTGGCTTAAGAAAATAACTGCAACGTGATTTGGTGATTTCGACTTTTTTGTGCTAGTTTTCTCACTCCAACTGAGGTTTATGTCTTTTCCAAACGTTGAGTGACCCAATGGATTGAGAAATCATCATACATTTGGTAGAATGTAAATGGAGATCAAACTATAAATGTTGACAATGTTGTCTGGCGGACAATGTTCGGTGTGTTCAAAGTGGGTACCTGCTGATGACTGCCTTACCCCACGGCGCTCAAGAGCACAGCAGATCAAATCAATGCTTTGATCAACGCCCTGAAATTTCAGGCATGTGCGGTACCAATCGGCAGTCTAAAATGGATGCACTAATCATCTAAATCCTCTGCGTACTTTGGGTCCGGCACCCGGTCCACATACAACCAACAGAGTGTCAGTTCTTCCCGCATTCGGGTCTTAACCACAACCACCATGAACCTCTCCGAGGGGCCAGTCTGCATGAGCAGGTTGGAACGAACTCCCAAGGCGATTGCTCTCCGTGGTACCAGAATTAAATCTCCGGCCAGACTTCGTAGCTGGAACCACAACCAGTTGAGCTTCCATACTGCTCTGGACTCGTGACCAAGGGTTGGATCCTATACGCAGTTAAAAGCCTTCGCCGCCTAAACAATTCACGCGCAAACGACCCTAACTTTTCGGTATTCTGGCAGACAGTAACAAACACCCAATAAAATTCTGACACTATATACTTAGACACCAACATGTTTTAAGTCAAAATATTTTCGAAGAGTTGACTTTGTATGTCGGGGGTCGGTCTAGTCAGAATTCGGTAGCCAAGCTCAGAGAGATGCGGACTTCTGAAAGGTTGTCTAGCCTTACCCTTGGCATCGAGTTATTTATGATTAGACTGGTTTGGTATAGCAAGAAACTATAAGGCTGATGAGCTTGCTAGGTCAGGTACTTCAGTCTCAATAACTGCGGAAAGGGAACGGGTAGGAACTCCAGTGATTTACTACTACAACAGTTGTTCAGTTGTAAGATCCTTCTGGCCTAGGGTAGGTAGGTCTAGGGAACTCTTCGAACTCAGCAAAGTTCACTTTTCAATGGATCTCGGAGTTCAAACTGGACACTGTCCGATTGGTTTTCATGCGACAGAAATTAGTATCTTACTGGATGTCAGCTGCTGCAGCTGTTTGAAGGAAGATGATATAGCACAATCTCATTTCTTCCTTGAATATCCCGTTTTTGCCAAATCAAGTCAAAAACAATTCGTGTTCGAGTTCAAGGCGCTTTTGCTAACAGTTGATATCCAAGTACAGGTGTCTCAAGGACTGGCTTCACTAAAGATTGTACATACGTTCCTCGCCACACTTTTAAGAGAAGGTTGGGGCAAATAAGACCATTTAAAGTATTATCTGGGAAACCCTTCACGAACGCAATAGTTGATAAAATACGATTTTGTAATAATAATTTACATACCATAAGATAAGCTTACATGAAGACGACATCAAATATGAGCTTGATTGAAACCAAGAAATTTACATATTGTTGAGGGATTTTTACCCTTCTCTGAGCGGCACTCGCTTTGGAGTGGTCAGAAATGATTATTTTCCATATAAGGCTCAAGCAACTCACGACTTCCGGTCTTAGACCATGTATCCTTTGGTTAGCCAAAAAACATCCGTTTGAAGGCGAGCTAAAGTGAGAAGGTGAAAAATCCTCTCTCCAGGCTTGTGCGCTGAGTTTTCGACCCGCCACGTAAAAAACACCCCCAATGAAGATGAGCCTGCTTATGAGACTGAACTTAGAAGTAACTCACATTTCTACCAAACAAGCTCGCTGAGTTTTCGCCTTGAACCTCAGTATTGTAGAGCCTGGAGCAAAACGGTTTGTGGACGCCATTGGGTTATGCTAATATACATACATACAAGTATATTGAAAGCGAGGAACGTTTTAGTGTGGGTTAATGCTTCTAAAGCAGATTATAATTGCATGGAATCAGTCGTAAACATAATGGCTGTATACACGCCCAAACATACATAGATACATATGTATACACACATGCATACATACACATACACGCGAAAAGTAGAGTTATGCCAATATTAAGTTTGGTCCAATGAATTCAAGCGCGAGCAGTCGCGCACTCGCGGAGCAATGAATGGGGTTTGTGGAGATTTGTAGCTATTGTTACGTACTGCTATTACAGCAAATGTGTCAAGAATAACAACAATGCGCTAAAAGGGGCCATACACGACACACATGTGCGTTCGATTTGTATGAAATCGTTTCGCCATACACGACATACAAATTCATTTTGCGTTCGCTCTTCACACAGTGAACATGTGCGAGAGGCAAGCAGAAAATTCTTCGTCCGCGATCTTTCCTATTTGGCGACACGAGAGAAATAAGCATTGTAGAATCATACAAGTAACAAAAGAATCATATGGTCGTCAACAGCTGAGATCAACTGATCGAAAGAGTTGATTTTTCGGCACACGAGTTCAAATAAAAGGACTTAACAAGTACGGAAGGGCTAAGTTCGGATGACACCGAACATTTTATACTCTCGCATGATAAAGAGATAATTGAGATTTCATTATCCGTCATTTACATATTTTTTTATTTTGCTGTAAAATTAATTAGAATTAAATTCTGAGAAATTTACCGATATTTTCGGTGAAAAATTAGGTTAGGTTAGGTTAGGCACTGAGTTCTTCGTGTTCGATATCAGAGACCTTGAAAAGTTATAGTCCGATCACGACAATTTTTCCACAAGGGATACCTCAGCTCAAATACAGTATTTGTGTAAAGTTTTTTTCCGCTATCATCATTGGTTCCTAATGTATATATGTGACCTGGTCTACAAAAAGGGGGCTTAGGTGTCAAAAAAAAAAAAACAATTAATGAGATAACTGACGAAACGAGTTGTTTATTTTTAACAGCTTTTCCCAGAAAACTAGTTTTCGCACGTTAGCTCCCTTTTCGTAGACCAGGTCACATGTTATACAGAGAAGGCATCAGATGGAATTCAATATATCTATCTTCGAAAATCGCATAATAAGCAAAAGAAGTGATGTGAATTGGCCTCCCAGAAGTTGCGATTTAACTCCGTTGAACTATTTGGGGGGGGAGCTGTTAAAGAACCAACCAGAAAGAATTCAAGATCTAAAGTACGAGATTCAAGCTGCTGTAGCTGCCATAACGCCTGAAACCATCGAGAAAGTACTCCAAAATTGGGTGGATCGAATAAGCTACTGTAAACCCAGCTGTGGTGGTGATTTGTCCGAAATTGTTTTCCACAAATAAATTTCATAAAACAACCTTTTAAATAAATATTAACCGTTGAAAAATATCAAGCAGTTTTTTTATTGACTTTTTAAATTTAAAATTTTATATGGCCCACCCTGTAGAATATTTAGGAAACCCTAATGAAGTGCCTGGCCTTTTGCCCTGAGTCTCCCTCATTCTAAGGCATTCTTAATGTAATTTCTGTCATTCTATAAGCTTTCGCCTGTGTATGTACGGATGAAAATGATAGGATTTGTTACTTGTAGGTTTCTACAATCCACACATGTGAGCACACAGAACGTGAAAAATTAAACATTTTCGCGAACCCTCCGCAAGACTTTTTTGACAACCCAATATTTAACTTAGTACGCAACAGTTAGCTAGTTAGATAGTTAGATTTTATCACCGCAATGAATTCTTGCCGTGCTCCACAAAGCGGAACGGGAAAAAGTCTGAAAGAGCGAATAAAACGATTCAGTGCTGTTTCGTTTATTCTCTCTTTTCGGCATCCTCTCAAAGTTTTCCTTGCAAAAAAAGATAGATTTTACAATTCGATATCTTTTTAAATTTAAAAATTTTAAATGAATATGTTTAGATTATAATTGTAAACTGTAAAAACTATTGACGGGGTTATATCCATTTGTGGATTTCAAAAGATCGATTTTTTGGTTTGCTTCCATATCAAATTAACATACAAGTACATACACATGTACATATTATTCATTAGTACAAGTATATTATCTGATCTGATTATCTGAATCTAAATCGATTCGGCAAATATTTGCGAAAATATGCGCATATTTGTAAGATTCCGAGGAAAACGGCTCTCTGAACTTTAACGCTGTTTTCAGAGTCGGTGAGAAAAATTTCTCCGAAACGCTTGCACCGAACGACTTGAAATTTTTACACGATCTTCTTTGCTATATTTTTTAGGTACGGTCATGATCGAAAGCATAAGATTTTAGCTAATATTTTAAGTAGTTAAGTCACTGCATGTATTAATTTTTTCACAAGAATCGGATTTTTTTGGGAATGGTGGCTGCCAAAACCAAAAATAAAATTTCTACTACTCCTTCAAGCGTTATTGTCAGGATTCCACCAAGCACTAGTTCCCTTATTGGGAAGTATAAGATAAAAATTTGATTCGTGTTTGATTTGAGATAACTTTAAGCACAAAAATATTTGCCACCGCCTGACAATACCTCTTGGAGGTCTTTTGAAGTTCGACCGCGGGATCTAAGGAATCAAAGATTTTCAAAATGAACTTAATGCAAATTAGGGCTGTCGTCTGTCAAGGCTATAATACACGTTCTCTGAAGCTGATCAATATCTTTACGTATATGGTAGTTGTTTGGGTACAAAAGGGTATATTTAGTTTTTTCATATGGCATGCTCGAACGAAAGGGAATATTCGGTTCAATGCAATAAGATCAAAACTGGCAGTAAGAACAGGTGCTTTTGCTAAAAAAAAAATATAATATAAAATCACATGCATAGACATTTAACACTACTAAACTGCGTAGAATAATCATTCAATGGAGGTTCTTTTATTTCTCTCATTGCGTTATCTACATTTATACCTACATACATATAGCATACAATAGTTTTGTTTGGAAAGCGCCCAAAGACGCCAATTTGCGAAAACGGTGAGCAAACGATCTCACATTTATGTATAAGGTCTGTCTTAAGGTCTTAATATTTTTCAAAAGTTATACATATTTTCCTTCTGCTTCGATATAGCGTTTAGTCCCGGTCAATTAGCATTTCAAATGAGTATTTAAGGTCATTTTTCGGATTGCTCTTGAGAATAACGATCGTCGCCTTTTGGATAGCTGAAATGTCCTGAAACCAGTGTACTTTCATGGGCAAATGAAGTTTTCCAAATAGGTACAAATCACAGGGTGCCAGATCATGTGAGTAGGGTGAGTGATTAATGGTTAATACGGAGTTTTTTGTCGAAAAATCAGTGACAAGCGTCGACCGATGACACGGCGCATTATCGTGCAACAGGCGCCAGGACCCTGCATCACGGTATTGTGGTCGAGAACGACGAATGCGTGACAAAAGACGCTTCATAATACCAAGGTAAAACACAGCATTAATCGTTTGGCCAGGTGGGACGAACTCTCGATGTACAATACCCTCGGAATCGTAAAAACAAATCAGCATTGTCTTTATTTTTGACTTCTGAAGACGACTTGTCTCACTCGTGCACATTACTACGGGATAGGCACTCATCACCATAAACTTTTTTCATCATTTGATATGTTTCAGTAAACGTTTTCCCAAGTATGTTCAAAATGCATTTTACGACCGATGACCAAAAGCTACTGTCACTTTTTGATCGATAACATCGATTGTAGTTATCCAATTGTCTTAAAATTTTTACGAAATGTCAACAAGAGATCAAACTTTTTATTTCAAATACCCACCAATATGTGGCGCTACCAGGAACAGTTATATTTAAAAAGTTCGCTTCTGTGATAGAACAGAGCGAGTTTATGCTTTTATTTGTAAAATAACTTCAGGTTTGTTAGAGCTTTGAATAATATTACATTTTACATATTAGTGGGATCACTCCTCTCTACTGTCTACTCTACTGCCGTCGACAAATTTAAAAATATTTTGAAGTTAGCCAGAGCGACAACTGAGAGCCTGCTGTCGTGCAGTCGTGCAGCTATCTAAATAACTGTGTCCATAAGAACGTGTGTATTTTGATATTTGAGAGAGGTCGCTTGAAGTCTGTCGCGCTCTATGTGTTCAGCATATAACTTATAAGAACAGTGGCGTACTCTCTTAAGAAAGGCATACTTTTGAACATTTCTAATGCGTGAGAATACTCCCTTATTACGTGAAAGATGCAGCGCGAAAAGCACGTTTTTCAATAATGTGCAATGATCAATTTTTGAAAGATTACTAGGCGAGTCATGCCATTGGCGAGCATAAGTAGATGAAAATCAAATGTAGGATTGTTCAATAATTGTTACCTTTAGGTTATGTAAACTCAGCGAAGGCGCTGATGGGAAAGCCTCTATTATGTATGTATTCCATGTACATATGTATATACTATGTCTAACCACAATTTACGCTGAGTTTTCTAATAATTAATACTGTGGACCTAATGGAACCAACAATTTTCTAATCCTCTTGCATATTTAGTAGCAAAGATTTCATTCACCAAAACAATTTTAAAAGTTTATTTACATTCAAAAAAGTACAGCTACGACATTTTTTCAACGTTATATTAAGTTAAGCGTTCATTAAGCGTTAGAATTAATTCTAATCTTAAATTACTTCCTTTTGTTTTCCGTTCCATTTCTAGAGAGATGGAGAGAACAAGAAAGACCAGAAAGAGCGGTATTTGCATATCATCAGCGATATGATATGACTTTTGTTTATAAGGGAATATCGCCGGCATTTCACAACAGTCGCCTAAGTTGTCAGGCGCAGTGAATATCAATTGAATTACACTCCCACCTCTAGTGAAATTCACATAAATAAATTAAACTAAATAATAATAAGTGTGAAATACTGCGAAAATGGTGGTAGAAAAGTTCTGTTGCTTTAGCTTGGAATCCACAGCGAAATTTTTCGGCGTGTGGGGTATGATTGGCGCAGTCCTTGAGATTGTCATTGATATATTCATCATAGCTCATGCAAATGAAGTGTCCGCCTTTTTCCAAAAATGTGGCTTAAATATAAGTGAAAGCGGTGAGTGGAAATATAAAAAGATAGATATAAATATATAAATATGTGATGGAACTTACCAATTATGTGATTTGTTAGGAGCAGCATTTACTGCTTATGTGTGTGACGGAACATTGATATGTATCTTTAGAATATAACATTTATGCATATAAATAAAATATATTTTTATATAAGAAACGCATATGGTTATACGAGCGAGAAAATGATCCTAAACATCTCAACAGTTGCGCAAAGAAATGGTTGTAGAGTCAACGGAGTTGAGGTTAAGCCGCAGAACCGATATAAAAAAGTATTTCGAACGAAAATCAATCAAAAAAATCGAAATTGAGTTTTTTTATTGTTTACGATTCACTACATCATGTTACAGAATTTTCAGCATTCACTGTAACATATAACCAATATATAACCATTTTATAACCAAAACTCTATAAGAGTGGTTTCTATTATATCGATTTTCCATTGCCTGTAAGCTTATACAAAGTGATGCTACGTTATTTTGCATTTTAGGTGACGATATATTTTCTCTAAAATATTATATTTCATAATTTTTATATGCAATAATTTGTTTAATTTCAGATATTCAACTATTATACATTATCTATATAGTCTTAGCTCTCAATAGTGCTGCCGGAAGCTTTTGCCTGCTTTCGGGCGCATCTGAGGTTTGTATTTAGATTTATCCTATATACACACTTATGCATATACACAGTGATATACAATATATAATATTTGTACTTAAACTATGTCAACACAAGTTAGCTTTTAAGTTTGTCACGAAGTTTATAACACCCAGAAGGAAGCGTCGGAGACCCTACAAAGTATATACTCGTATATAAATGATCAGTATGTTGAGCTGAGTCGATTTAGCCATGTCCGTCCGTCTGTCTGTCTGTATACATACGAACTAGTCCCTCAGTTTTTACGATATCGTTTTAACATTTTGCAAACGTCATTTTCTCTGCAAGAAGCTGCTCATTTGTTGGAACTGCCGATATCGGATTACTATAACATATAGCTGGCACTAAGGCATACTAAGGCAACAATGTAATCTCCGAAGAAATTGTTCAGATCGGATTACTATAACATATAGCTGCCATACAAATCGAACGATCGGAATCAAGGGCTTGTATGGAAAACTTTCGCATTTGACGAGATATATTCACGAAATTTGGTACGGATTATTTTCTAAGGCAACAATGTAATCTCCGAAGAAATTGTTCAGATCGGATTACTATAAAAAATAGATGCCATACAAATCGAACGATCGGAATCAAGGGCTTGTATGGAAAACTTTCGCATTTGACGAGATATATTCACGAAATTTGGTACGGATTATTTTCTAAGGCAACAATGTAATCTCCGAAGAAATTGTTCAGATCGGATTACTATAACATATAGCTGCCATACAAATCGAACGATCGGAATCAAGGGCTTGTATGGAAAACTTTCGCATTTGACGAGATATATTCACGAAATTTGGTACGGATTATTTTCTAAGGCAACAATGTAATCTCCGAAGAAATTGTTTAGATCGGATTACTATAACATATAGCTGCCATACAAATCGAACGATCGGAATCAAGGGCTTGTATGGAAAACTTTCGCATTTGACGAGATATATTCACGAAATTTGGTACGGATTATTTTCTAAGGCAACAATGTAATCTCCGAAGAAATTGTTCAGATCGGATTACTATAACATATAGCTGCCATACAAATCGAACGATCGGAATCAAGGGCTTGTATGGAAAACTTTCGCATTTGACGAGATATATTCACGAAATTTGAAACGGATTACTTTCTAAGGCAACAATGTAATCTCCGAAGAAATTGTTCAGATCGGATTACTATAAAATATAGCTGCCATACAAATCGAACGATCGGAATCAAGGGCTTGTATGGAAAACTTTCGCATTTGACGAGATATATTCACGAAATTTGGTAAGGATTATTTTCTGAGGCAACAATGTAATCTCCGAAGAAATTGTTCAGATCGGATTACTATAGCATATAGTTTCCATACAAACTGAACACATACAAGCAGTTACTAAAAGAAATGCACCTGTGAAGGGTATATTAGCTTCGGTGTAGCCGAAGTTAACGTTTTTTAATGTTTTAATATGAACATTGGTTTCAAATGACTCTTCGAAAGCATATTTGGAACGAAATGTTATAATAGCAATATTATCAATAGTTCATGTACTAAGTATGTACCACATAAATACATACATAAGTATGTATTCATACGTATAGTTTGGTTTATGTTTGACTGGAATTTAACGCGATAACATTAAATTAGCATTTCAAACTAAAAATGCAAATCTTAATCGTTTCAAAGATTCTTAGTAATTTCAAAATGTCGCATTTGTAGATGGATGGAATTTTGTTTGAAAAAAAACCAGGCACATAAAAACCCTAAAATATGCCGAAAGCAAAGATTGCGACTTACGAAGCTCATGATAACGAATGCCAGTGGTGTTGTTTATTTTTTTGAAATCACAGGATGTTGTTACTTCCGTAAAATGAATAAAAATCAACTGACCACTAAGTTTATTTTCAGTAATGTATGATATTTTTATTTGAAGGCGTGTGAAATCTATAGCATATGATTTAGTTACGATTTGTCGAATTCATTATTGTCGCTGTTAGAATAATTACATACATATGTAAATAAATAATGCTTTTTATTATTGTAATGATTACTGTTTAAATTTCCAAACACAATCAAAAAATACATATTAACAAGAAAAAGTCCCCGGCCTGACACATAAATATATATAGTACATATGTACATATATGGCGTTACCAGAACTAAATCCACATGAATTTTAGTTAGTCCTAACCTTCTAAAGTTGCCTGCATAAATTTGTGAATTTTAATATTTTAAGTTAAGCAACTTTCGTTATTGCAAAAATAGGATAAAAAGAATTTCGCAGTTTGAAAAACTATTGCTTTTTGAAGAGAAAAACACAGTTAAGGAAAAAAATTTGGCACGATGACAAGTTTTCGGGCACTGATCCAAGAAACCTAACCATCAGGGATTGGTATGGTAAGTTTAGATGTGGTGAAATGCGCATCGAAAACGGTGCACCGTGTGAGATTTAGTCAATCTAGCATCTCAAAATTAATTTTTATATGAAGTTGTAGAGATATGAACTTGAAATTTGGCACGATCGTTAAGAAGATTATAAGCTTCAATATGGTGAAAGACAACTAGTTCCAACTAGTGTCAAAGGGGACTAGTTCCGGACTATACTCAAAAACACTAGTTGTCGATATATTGATATAAGCACCCACATACAACCATTTCTATAAAATTCTTCAAGTTTCGAACTTTAGTTTTCGATGATTCTTTGCAAATGAGAAAAATAAAAATGTTGTTTCAATGTTAAATTTATTGATATCTAAAACATAATAAAAAGGAAAAACTAAAACATTCAACGAAAGCTCTTAAAAGAATGGAAAATATTCAAAATAAGATATTAATAAAAAACCAAAATAAAGAGATTATATACAAATTATACAAAAGTAAAAAGCGAAAAGTAGAAATAAAAAAAATAAGGAATTTATACAAAAATAAAAATTCCAGAGAGCTGCAAGCAAAGTTTTTTATGTAAAATCATCAAATTCATCATTTAGTTGGGTGTCAGACAGAAGTGCAATGACCTCAGAAGGTAAAGTAGAACGCTTGGTTTTTGGGGTGCAAACGTAAACTTGCAATCAAAGGGTCTGACGTGATAAGCAACCTTTGAAATAAATCTATGGTTGGTGTCAACTCGGGACGTTTTTCTTGTGAACAGTTCGCGATACTGTCTCGACTCTTTATTGCGTGCTTCTTGCGCTTCTTCAGAAAAGTTTCCTATGGTAAGAATGCATAAAGAAATGATAGCTCCTCCATGAAACAATATTTTGTGGAGAGTTACTGGCATATAGTACCAAGCATATAAACTCAAATAAAGCTCTCTTGTTTCTGACGTAAAATTTTGGAACGTATCTATATTAATAAAATAGCCGCTGTTTATGCAAATAAGTAATACTCGAAACCGCTTGATCAGATCGACATTTATGCCTGTAATATCCGATGTCTTTTCTGCTTCTTTGAAAAATCTTCTGGCCGTATAGCCATCATTTGTGTTTCCTGTTTTCTGTTTCGGCATATCCACAAGAAGGTTTCGTTCCTAAACCTGTCTTGTATGTTTTTCTTCCTTCTTGCAACGCTCTCCTTATTTTCATCGCCTGATACGTACCATTCCAATCGGTAAGAAATGTGCAACAAGCACTCCATAAACCTTATGTAGGCATGTAGAAGTGAAAGACCAACAGCAAGCATATTTTCATCGATTTCGCACTGTGATAAGGCAGTCATGTCGTTCATAGTTTTTGGAGTTGCATAGCACGCCTGCGATGACGTGTAATTTGAAAGAGCGGTGCAGACTTTGCCGTCAATCATACATAGCATTAAATTGGCTTTAACCGTGAAACTATAATCGTGAAGCTCAAAGCTAATTGGTTTCAAAACAGAAATTTGCTGCCGAATATGCTCCACTTCCGCTTTAATGACCTCACGCGTCTCTTTCGTGAAAATAAATTTGATCGGTCTACAATATCTTGTCGAAGACGCAGCTGGATTTTGCCAAAAAATATGTTTCCTTCCTTCAGCTCCAGAGTTAAGTTGAAGAGGCACCATCGAAAGTGAAAACATGCTTTCGTCTGACATGTTGTCATCCGAAAATTTTTGCTTGTTCTGTTCTGTTTAGCTCCATCGCATCCCCATTTTATTATTATGCTTAATTCATCCTGAATAGCAGGGAACGACTTAAAAACCTCATATTGTGCATCTATTAATCTTTTCGCCGAGTGGTCTATTAAGGATTGCAAATTGATTTCGGCATATGTTTCAGTAACAGTAACAAGGCTTTGTGTACTCGAAGCACTTTCAGCAAACTCTTTTTCTCGCCTTCCGCGTTGAGGTATTTGTTTTGAAGCTGATGGTGTGTGATCAAGAGCAAAATCAACAGCAGAAATTTTTGAACTTAGCCAAATAGCATTGTCATGCATAAATCTTACTTTATCACGGTGAGATTTGCTCCATCGCGAATGAAATTGGAAGCAAAGCTTTTTTATACGATCTTTAATTTTGGTATCGTCAACATCTGGTCCAAAAATTGATATAACGTGCTTTTCGACCGCTTCTG
Organism: Bactrocera dorsalis; assembly: GCF_023373825.1. NCBI lineage: Eukaryota > Metazoa > Arthropoda > Insecta > Diptera > Tephritidae > Bactrocera > Bactrocera dorsalis. The sequence goes on from NC_064303.1 coordinate 92,859,129, forward strand.
TTTTTTCGCTTTTCACCTTGCTCAACCAAATCCAAAATAGCTCCTCTCGCGATATTTCACTCATACTAAAAAAGGCAAAAAATGGGCAGGATTTTATTTTTTAAATTTGTTTTGGGCACATTAACAAAGATTCTGCTGGCATTCCCATCACGGAACTCCGTGGGACTTGGAAGTTCTAGTCTATCAAATATTTGAAAACTTTAAAATTTGTCTTACCTTTCAGGTGGTTATAAAACAATTTTTTCAAAATACTTGAGTGCAAAAATAAATATTGTATAAAACAAAAATTTTAAATTTAAGTAATAACCTTCAATACAAAAAATATTTTAGGCCAAAAAAACCACTCACAACTTCGACCTGATCACTCAAACTTTTGTGATCAATGCAAGCTTGCAAATCAATTGTAGCATGCTATGCAATTGCATGTGTTTGATAGCTGTTATCACGCCAATAACATTTTTTTATTCTCTTTTACGTTTGTTTTCGTAACAATTGGGATCTCTTTTCACGTAAAAAAAAAAGATGAGCGAGTTACGAAAACATTTTTTTTTTGAATTTCGAGATGCCAGATTGATTAAACACACAGTGTGCGGAAAGAAATTTTTGTCGAATGAAGAGGTGATCGCCGAAACTAAGACCTATTTTGAAACAAAATACTAATCGTGCTAAAAAAATATTATCGAAAAGTTGGAGGCTCGCCAATAAACCAATAATCAGTAGATAACCCCTGAACGGAACTGTGTTGAATAAAAAAAAACGAATTTTGCCAAAAAAAAATATTTTACTATGATAGTCCGGGGACTTTTCAATTTAGCTGTTACTGAAATCGAACTACGTAAACATAAAGAAAGGTTGTACCAATGTAGAACAAAAGTATGTAGAACAGAAAATATGCTTGCAGTGGAATGTTGCCAAGTTGACAGTTCTTGGACGGAAAAAACCGAGTCCATGCCGGTTATGTAGACACGACTATTGTGGGAATGGGAAAAAACTTTTATCCATTTGGTTGCGCACGCTGTTTTATCAAATCAGTCCGAGTCAAATTTGAACAAGAGGAATGAACCTTGTTTAGTCCGACTTCTAAAGATTTGTTGTGATTTATGTTTTATTATCTTTTATTTCCAAAATTTAATATTTTATTTTTTATTTAATTGTTAATTTAATGACATATTAGTTATTAAAACTGTATTATATAGTTCAATTTTTATTAAACCTTATTTCATTTATTGTATTGCAATCCTAATATTTCTTCTGCAACTATACACAGAAACGTCACAATTTAGTTTTGGTTTGGTTGATATGTAGTGCTTTGGGAATAGTGACTTCGATTATTTTGATTTTCTTCACTGGTTTATATAGCGGTCTTATAGGCTACGGTGAGTTGACCCACATAGTTCATATACGCATGACTTGAATTCCGTGTAAATATTTTATTAACTATTAATTTGTTTTCTCACAGCATTCAGTACTTATCTGTGGATTGCGATGTACGCGCTTTATAAGCGAATCAAATGGGAAGGACAAACGGGCTTTTCACTTCCAGCTGAGGATGTGCCCAAACAAATGGCCTAACTAAAAATGAAATGCTGTTTTTTTAATAAATAAAAATTTTATATTAATGTATATATATTATATACATACGTACATACATATGTACATACATATATATACATACTAGAGGACCCGCCTACGTTTTACTGTGGCTGATACATAGGTAGTACTACTAATACCATCTATATGATTTCTATTAGTTAGATTATAAATATTATTTAAGGAATAATCGCATTTTTGGTGAAGCAACTTGTGTTAGTTTACAAAAAAATTTATCAAAAAGCATTTCGTGCGTTAAGAAAGAATTGGTTTTTGGGGTAAAAATACTATTGAATTTGGGCTGTGCATCAGTGAAATCAATCGAGTCCAATCGATTGTCAGCCTGGTGGACTGCATATTAAGAAACGGTTCTCAAGCGTGGAAAGACAAAAAAATCATCTGGCAAGGTTATGGCATCAGTCTTTTGGGATGCCCGTGGTATATTATTCATCGAATGATAAATGAGCCAGTTTTAATTCATTGCATTGTGTATTTGATTGCAGTTATAACCTACCATTCCTAATATTTAGCAATTTTATTATTTTTCAGGAAGGATCAGTTTGAAATTGTACGCATATATGTACTCATCGTTCCCGTTTAAATATTGTATTGCTCTGTGCAATGTTTTGAAAATATTTCTGTATATTTCAAATTTTTTATCAACACTTCAGTTATGCCGCTATTTTTTTATGCCAGACCTTTTGCAATTTTAAATTGCCTTTCAAGATACCCCCTGCAATAGTTAGCAGGTATGAAAAAAATGTTATAGCTACCCATAGATGTATTGAATCACCCAATTTATTACTTAAGAACGAACTCAGTCCTCAATATGAAAACTTGATCCACAGATGTTGCCTTTTACTTGGCATCGTTTTGTTTAATACACGTTTACGCCCATTTAAGCTTTGAATATTGGATACTGCGCTGGTAGCGCCATCTATCGGTCAAACATTCCAAAATTAACAATTGAGTAAAAATGAAAAAATAATTTAAAAAACATTTTCCAGTGGACCAAATTGTAAATCTAAACCATTCTCAAATCTCCTTGAACATACACACAAAACTTCATCAAAATCGGCCCATCCCTTTAGGAGCAGTTCAAATGAAAACACACGGTCAGAAGATTCATATACATATATAAAGATATTTTATATTGAGTATACAAATTTTGTATATTTGCGAGTCGATAAACAATTAAAATATACACTCTAAATATTGAAATAAGTTCACATTTCACTTTTATTTTGTTATATTTTACCTAAAATTATTAATTTAAAAATTACCTATCAAACACATGGCTGAAAAGGTTAGATTGTTTATAATTATGAGGTAAACGAGCGTTGCCACATCTTAATCACCAAATATGTAGGATTTTTAACGATTTTTCTTTGTTTGTTTTTTCGCGTGATTCTGTTTTCTATATTAACAATAACAAAAAATACTTTCCAACATTTCTCAAGTTATATTTGAGTTGTGCACACTTTTTCCATATACATATGTATGTATGTATAATATGCGATTTATATTTAATAAACACAAAAAGTAAAAATCTGTGATAATATTATAAAATTTATATCATATCGGGGTGACCGAAGTACTTTCGCGTAGTACTCTTTTCGTAGTACTCTTCACACGAACATAAACCTTTTTAAGCAAAAACATTTTATCTATTCGGTTTACGGGCGCAGTTTAAACGGGTCAGTCCGGGTCAAATTTGATCATATGATTTAAACATAATTTTACTTATTACATATCTCTGAATTGCCATATATTCACTATACAGCAAAATCAAGACGGAAAATGAGCAACGTTCCATTAAACGCGGCGCTAGATCTATTGCTAGGCAAAGTGCGTAAAAAATATATTAAATATAGCACATGGGTGATTTTTTAAGAGCTTGATAACTTTTTTTTTAAAAAAAACGCATAAAATTTGCAAAATCTCATCGGTTCTTTATTTGAAACGTTAGATTGGTTCATGACATTTACTTTTTGAAGATAATTTCATTTAAATGTTGACCGCGGCTGCGTCTTAGGTGGTCCATTCGGAAAGTCCAATTTTGGGCAACTTTTTCGAGCATTTCGGCCGGAATAGCCCGAATTTCTTCGGAAATGTTGTCTTCCAAAGCTGGAATAGTTGCTGGCTTATTTCTGTAGACTTTAGCCCCACAAAAAATAGTCTAAAGGCGTTAAATCGCATGATCTTGGTGGCCAACTTACGGGTCCATTTCTTGAGATGAATTGTTGTCCGAAGTTTTCCCTCAAAATGGCCATAGAATCGCGAGCTGTGTGGCATGTAGCGCCATCTTGTTGAAACCACATGTCAACCAAGTTCAGTTCTTCCATTTTTGGCAACAAAAAGTTTGTTAGCATCGAACGATAGCGATCGCCATTCACCGTAACGTTGCGTCCAACAGCATCTTTGAAAAAAATACGGTCCAATGATTCCACCAGCGTACAAACCACACCAAACAGTGCATTTTTCGGGATGCATGGGCAGTTCTTGAACGGCTTCTGGTTGCTCTTCACCCCAAATGCGGCAATTTTGCTTATTTACGTAGCCATTCAACCAGAAATGAGCCTCATCGCTGAACAAAATTTGTCGATAAAAACATTTCGAACCGAACACTGATTTTGGTAATAAAATTCAATGATTTGCAAGCGTTGCTCGTTAGTAAGTCTATTCATGATGAAATGTCAAAGCATACTGAGCATCTTTCTCTTTGACACCATGTCTGAAATCCCACGTGATCTGTCAAATACTAATGCATGAAAATCCTAACCTCAAAAAAATCACCCGTTATGAATATTTAGTTACATACGAGTATATACATATGGATATGTACACTTTATAATAATATAATAATTAGCATTTACAAAATAACTTTGCCGCATACAAATCTTTTTTGTCATTAATTAACAATTTTTTATACACTAGGGTGGGTAAAAAAACCGAGTATTTCTTTTTAGAGCAGTAAATTTCCTACAAATCTATGTGCTTTCAGATTTGTAATTATTTTTTTCGTAAGAAACAAATTAATCAATATATTTTTTTTTTGCCTTGAAAAAGTCAATTGATGAAAGATAAGAACTTTGAAGAAAAACTGAATGATCAGGAAAAACTCGCCTGGAAATGTTTTGCGAATGTTGTTCAAAATTTTCTAGGAAAAAGCGGAAAATTACAAAGATTTAATAAATGAACTTATGATATCATTTAAAGCTTTGGGGTGTAATACAAGTATATCCTTGAAAATACATATGCTGGACTCTCATCTGGATTTCTTTCAGGCAAATTTGGGTGCTGTGAGTGACGAACAAGGTGAGAGGTTCCATCAAGACATTTCCTTAATGCAGAAGCGCTATCAAGGGAAATGGAGTCCAGGAATGCTAGCAGACTATTGTTGGAGACTTAAAAGGGACCTACCGGAAGCCAAATATGCAAGCAAATCATAAGTATCTATTAGATATTAGGAAATAATTCTGTAGGTGTGGCTGAATTTTGTACTTTTTACGAAAATATATGTTTTGATGTCACAAGAAAATATGATGTATACATTTTTTTATACTCTCGCAACAAAGTTGCTAAGGAGAGTATTATAGTTTTGTTCACATAACGGTTGTTTGTAAGTCCTAAAACTAAAAGAGTCAGATATAGGGTTATATATACCAAAGTGATCAGGGTGACGAGTAGAGTTGAAATCCGGATGTCTGTCTGTCCGTCCGTCCGTGCAAACTGTAACTTGAGTAAAAATTGAGATATCGTGATGAAACTTGGTACACGTATTTCTTGGCTCCATAAGAAGGTTAAGTTCGAAGATGGGCAAAATCGGCCCACTGCCACGCCTACAAAATGGCGGAATGCGAAAACCTATAAAGTGTCATAACTAAACCACAAATAAAGATATTAAAGTGAAATTTGGCACAAAGGATCGCATTAGGGAGGGGCATATTTGGACGTAATTTTTTTGGAAAAGTGGGCGTGGCCCCGCCCCCTACTAAGTTTTTTGTACGTATCTCGGAAACTGCTATAGCTATTTCAACCAAACTCTATAGAGTCGTTTCCTTCAGGCATTTCCATATCGTCACCTGAAATGCAAAATAACGTATCATCAAAAAATTTGAAATTGAGTGTCCTATTGATTACGCTTCACTACTTCAAATTACCTTCATAATATTACATATGTTCAACATTTTCTGGTGCTGGGGTCATATTTAAACCAGTTTTAACCAATATTAATATTTTGTTTCACTCATGTTCCATTTTATTTCGTGTTTCATTCATGCCACTGTAAATTTCCGAAAATGTTGTTACGTTATTTTGCATTTCAGGTGACGATATACAGTTCAAAAATGGAAGAATTCGGATAATAACCACGCCCACCTCCCATACAAAGGTTATGTTGAAAATCACTAAAAGTGCGTTAACCGACTAACAAAAAACGTCAGAAACACTAAATTTTACGGAAGAAATGGCAGAAGGAAGTTGCACCCAGGCTTTTTTTTAAATTGAAAATGGCGTCGCACACTTATGGACCAAAAACCATATCTCAGAAACTACTCGACCGATTTCAATGAATTTCGGTATATAATATTTTCTTAACATCCTGATGACATGTACGAAATATGGGTGAAATCGGTTCACAACCACGCCTTCTTCCAATATAACACTATTTTGAATTCCATCTCTGTATAATATATACATACATTAGGAACCAATGATGATAGCGGAATAAAACTTTACACAAATACGGTATTTGAGCTGAGGTATCACTTGTGGAAAAATTGTCGGGATCGGACTATAACTTTTCAAGGTCCCTGATATCGAACACGAAGAACTCAGTGCCTAACCTAACCTAACCTAATTTTTCACCGAAAATATCAGTAAATTTCTCAGAATTTAATTCTAATTAATTTTACAGCAAAATAAAAATATATGTAAATGACGGATAATAAAATCTCGATTATCACTTTATCATGCGAGAGTATAAAATGTTCGGTGACACCCGAACTTAGCTCTTCCTTACTTGTTTCATTAATATATTATTATTTGGAGGCCCTAGTATATTTAAAATTGTATAGTTGAGTCTTGAGATGGGAGTAGGTTAGGTTTAGCGGATTAAAGTACCGCACTCCGGCTTTCGAAACTTCCCCCTACTATAAAGAAAAAAAAAATCGTAAAAAATCAAACATTTTCGCGAACATGGATCGGTATGCGCACAAGCCCATACACGAGTAAACCGCTTGCGCACACATACCGATCGAACGCACTTGTGTGTCGTGTATGGGCACTTTAAGCAAAGCAAACAAAATCAGAAGCAGCAGCAGTTGGGGCAAGCGACATCAAAGTTTATGTTGGCGCTGTACACAGCCGCGCAGAGGCCAATGTTGCCTTACACACACACACACACACACAACGACAACATGTATACATGAAGGCGAATGTGTGTGAGCTTGTGTGTGTGTGTGTGTGTGCAATATGTTGGGGGCATAAATTTCACATTCGCGTTCGTGCTGGCGCATTTGTTGTTGGCACAATAAACTGGCTCGCAAACACACATGCCAGTGTATATACACAATATGTATGTGCATGTGTGTTTTTGTTGTAATGGCTACACTTTAGTAAGCTGACATGTCCATACATATGTATATGTACTTGTGAGCATGAATCCGCGCTTATTGTGTGTTGTGTGGCATGTCCTGCCGCAGGCGTGCTGATAATTTATGAAACTGGGCATAACCTCAACATAAATTTATCATCGGCCGAAGCAGCAGACGTGTCTTCGTAAGCATGTTACAATATTTCTTGACTATTTTTCACAATAATTCATATGTACATACATACATGTATGGGTGTAAATGCACATGCATGTAACGGCTTTTTAGGTCATTGCTAGCGATATCTTTATGCCGAAGACTTCTTTTACTTATGATTTAATGCTTCTAATAATGTCACTGATTTTTTTGTTATTGTAGCGTAAGGTCGACGTTAAATACGCGCGCTGCCCTCAAATGAAGCTGGCTTATTGGTACATAAAAATAATGTGTTTTTCCACATTTGTATGTGTGTGCGCAAATACACACATGCATACACACATACATACTTATATATGCTTTTCAAGCACATTCAATTATATACAACAGCTCCTTTCAAAGCACATATATGTATGTATATACACATGCTTATGTATGAGTACACATACATGCATATGTACACATACATGCATATGTATGTGTATAAGCGCCGTCCTTTAGCGCCTCTTTAGTATTCACCAGCTTGCCTGTTTTCTGCACTTGACCCACCTTTTTGCAGCAATGCAGCTGTAGTAACTGTAATTTCGCGTGCTTTGCACTCTCACCTTTTCACTTTGTGCGCTCAGCAGTTGTTAGTAATGGCATTTTGTTGGCGTAGGTGCACACATTTTTAGCGCACTGACGAATTTTCTAAAATTGTCAACACAAACATCCATACATACGCACATAGTGTAAGTGAAAATATTAAGAGTAAGCAAACACGCACGAGCATACAACAAAAAAAAAACATGCAAACATTTTAGTATAGCGAATTTAATGAGCTCAGCGCTCAGCCCGGCTGATATTTTTACAAAAGCAGTTAACTTTTTAATTTTCAACAAGTTAAATATTGACATTAACGCGTTCGGGTTTAATCCTGGGTTATCTAGAAACTGCAATACATGAGGTTTCTGAATTTTTATATTTTCAGAACATGTTGCATGGAGAGTAACTGATTAAGATCTATAAAAGGAATCATTGCGAATGTTGGAAAAAGCTTACTGTGATTTCGAGATGACAGACAAACCATCATACATATTAGAATGGAACAAGGACAAATTCTTCACAATTACAAACAGTTCCTTACAAGAACTTAGATGGATGATAAAGATGAAAAAGTGAGCGCGATTTGTCAACCAGTTTGTTAACAGCAGCATGCGTTAGAAAGATGGCAAGAGAGCCATATTGGGGGTATAAAACGCGTTCTTGCTCGACTCCTCCCGATAAAGCTAATTTTTTTTCGTAAACAGGTCTGTTTGGACATGCTTGCTGGTACGAATTCCGATCCCACGCTCATGGAGAGCATTATAACAGCCGATGAGATATGGGTTTATGAGTTTGATATGCAAACAAGTCAATCTTCAAACAAAAAGAACAAGCCAAAGCCGCTCAAAAAAACAAGGTGATGCTCATTTTTTTTTATATATTTGTGGTTTGGTGTATAATGAATTCCAGACGGACAGACGGTCAATAAGGTGTTCTATTTGGTCATATTGAGGGGTTTGCCTGAAAACATCCCTCGAAAACAGCCATAAATGTGGAAGAACAATTCATGGATGTCACACGATGATAATGTACCTTCGCATTGAGCCACGTTTGTGACCGAATTTAAAGCCAAAAAAGCAATGAATACCATTGATCTACCACCGTATTCACCAGATTTGGTGCCGAGTAATTTTTTTTTTCCTCAAACTGAAATTGTAGCTCTGTGGAACCCAAAATATAAGAAATATCACCCAAATCTGTTTATTCTGACGGAATAAGTATCTTCATATTAAATTATATTGGATCAACAAGATTAAGGTATTTCACCAAAGTCCACTCTGAATATATACCATTTCTAGGAAACATAAAAACTTATATAGTAAATCAGCGTTGTGGTACCCCAAATAATACTAAGAGTCTTTTCCTCTCCCTTACTATGATGAATTTGCTCGCTATGCAGCGGTTACTAAGCTGCTGTGACCTGAACATATCTTTACAGTGGCTATAAAATATATTGCCGGAAGGAGAAGAGGGCGGCCAGAAATAAGCATTAGCAACAAGAAGCTAGGTCGCGCCAGTCTAACCTGTTGCTGGTAGACTCAACCTCAGAAGGTTTAATTAATAAAGGCCTTGCGAGAGAATAATTCAGGCTTTCGGTGTCAACACTAGTTTCTGTAGACTCAAGAGAAACCTATATAGCTGACACATAGTCCTTTATCTAATGAAACTGTAAAGCAATTAGCTACAGAAATAAGAACATAGAGTATATTATATCATAGGTGCATAGCACGATTCGATCACGATTTACATATTATAGTGCTGTGTCTATGTGAGATTTTGTTAAAGAGAGGAGGACACTAAACCATTGACCAAGGAGCATACCTGAATAATGAATCATTATTAACAAATGAGAGACATGATTTTAGACCAGAAAACACCCTTTTTGTCAACACGAATTTTCGAGAGCCAACCAGCCTAAAATATGAAATGTTCTAATGCGTAGGAGCTAGATGGATCATGAAAGAATATCTCTTGATGTTGTCAAAATAAGACAATAATACATGAGGTTTGCACCTCAGGTCTATTGTGCTGAGCTTAGAGTAACCAGCGCGATTCCATTCTGAATGCTTAACTTCTATTTGTCAAGACTTGTTCTCGTTTTACCCAACGAAGTCTGTTATTCTGTCAATACATGCATGATATTCTTTCGTTTCCCTTGTCAATTACGAAAATTCACGTTCTGTAAAGAATGTACTGTGGTCCACATAATCGGTCTACTGAGCATTTTATTCGAAACACCATAACCCATCTTGAGACCCAGAATTCATTATTGGATAATATTTGACCGATTAGACCCCGTCCAGCATGCAGTGAAGAAGATGTAGTAGCCGTAGCTGAGAGTGTATACGAAGATTGCGGAGAGTCGATTCGGGACTGACGTATGAAAGACTTGACGCATTTTACGTCGAGATTTTGAATTGAAATACAGCTAGCGCAAGAAATGAATCCACTCGACCTTCCCAAGCGATTTCGCTTCGCTCTTGAAAAGGTCCAAGAAGATCCGACATTTTCGAGCCAATTTTTTCTCAACGATGAGGCACATTTTTGACTCAATGGGTATGTAAACAAACAAAATTGCCGCATTTGGGACGAAGAGCAACCTGAAGAGATTCAAGAGCTGCCATTTCATCCAGAAAAAACAACGGTTTGCTGTGATTTGTGGGCCGGTGTAATCATCTGTCAACATTTCTTCAAAAATGATGCCGATGTGAACCTAACCGTCAATGGCAACCGTTTTCGCGCTATTATAACTGACTATTTGATGCCTGAAATTGAAGCTCGCAATCTCGGCGACATTTGGTTTCAACAAGACGGCGCCACTTCCCACACATCGCATCTATCAATGGATTTATTGAGAGAACACTTCGGTGAGCAGATAATTTCACGTTTTGAGCCGGTCGATTAGCCACCAAGATGGTTTTATATTACACCGTTAGAATTTTTCCGGTGGGGATATGTGAAGCCTGAAGTCTATGCGGACAATCCCGCTTCGATTAGGACTTTGGCGCAAAACTCATGCGTTTCATTCGCCTGTCGAAATGATCAAACGCGTCATTGAAATATGGACTCAACGGATGAACCATCTGAAACGTAGCCGCGGCCAACATTTGAAAGAGATAATCTTCAAAAAATAAATTTCAAAGAATATTCTTTCGAATGGTTAACATTTCCATTCAATTTGAAATTTCTGTGTTTTTCCTTAAAAAAAAGTAGGGAATCTCGAAATAGATCACCTTTTAGAACCTCCTCTTTATCACATGTTTCTAATAATGATTAACTTGAAGTGGGTAAGGTATAAGCACATTTATGTATATGTTTTAGCACATAACTCACAAACTGTATTAGCGTCTCCAAAATCATTCTACATTTCTATATACGGAATATTAAATGTTTAGCTTCCCAAGTAGTACGCATGATGTAGTTTTGCTTCCCAGAAAACACTGACGAAATCTTGATAGGAAATTTATATCGAATTTCATGTAGCTTATTAACTTTAGAACCCACTGTACCACCTATATTCTACGCGAATTATTTCTACGCACACATATATGCATGTATGTATGTATATTTTCGTGAATGCTGCTGAGCCTCTGCGTATATTTAGAGAATTTCAACTTTTTTCTTTTTGGTTTTTACATCATAGTGGGTGTGTATGAAACGTGGGTGTATGGGTGTGCCTTTACAGATGCGAGTGCGAGTACGTTACACACGGAAATACAAACGAAATAGTGTTTGAGTGCGTTTGTGTGTGTGTGTGTTGAAGCTTGCGCGTGATTTTTCCAAGCAGGGGGTGAATTATACGTATATTTCCATTCATGCTCAACAGTCGGCTTCATGCACAGTCAATGAGTCTGCTGAGACGCGCTGCAAGCTATAGCGTAGCTGCTGCTTTGCTTTCGTAGGCTATTTGCTGATATTTTTAATTTTTTTTTGGCAGAGTTTGAAACAAATGTCAGGTCAAAAAACAAAAAATATATATATTTTTTAATTGTATGCTTTCTTCCTTACACTTTTCTTTTTTCTACACACTTCACAAAATATTTGCACGTTACTGTAATTATGCGCAAATTTATTGCTTAACTCATATTCGATTTTTTCACACTTTCGCATATTTTTTTTGTTTTTTTTTTGCTTGCGCTCACTCTCCCTCAAAGTCACTTTCTTCTTCTTCTTTCTTTACACATTTATTTGTTATATATTTGCCATATTTGCTGCCGTAGTAGTTTCCCACATTAGCGTTTTATTTCACTCATATTTTGTGTGTGTGTGTGTGTTTTTTGTTGTTTTCTTGTTTTGTCATTTGGCTTTTACCGTTGCTGATGGCCGTTTTTACGCACTGCGGTGGACACTGCGGTCCAATGGTGCTTTCAAAATTAATTATTCACTTGCCCTGTTAAATTAACATTTGTTTAAGGCCTCATCATCATCAGCAACAACAACAACAACTACAATAACAGCAAAAACAACATCATCATCATTACCATCTTTGCTTGCTGGCCGTATGAATGGATGGCTAACAACGCTTGCACGAGGAAATTGAGTGCGCGAGAGAATGGTTGGGCAGGAAGTTGCCTGCACATGGACGTAACTGTAAAAAAAGAGCGTTGAGCACACAGCCACACACATTTATATATGTATGTATATATAATATATAAGCTTATATAGTATATTATATTGAACTCCTACAAAAGTGAGCCGACGTACGAATGAGTACAAGGACTCTATAAAATTTTCAGCCTTTGCGAACGTATGTACATACGACCGACCAAGCGACCTACCGACCGAACGGGCAACTGTAAAACGGCTGGCTGTGACACCAGAGCGTGCAACAAAACGCTGGCAGAAGAAAGGCAGAACAAAAATTTAATAATTTGAAAAAAAAAATTAAAGAAAAATTTAAAAAAATTAAAAAAGAATTAAGAAAAATTAAAATTAAATTAAGAAAAATTAAAAAAGAAATTAAGAAAAATTAAAAAAAATTAAGAAAAATTAAAAAAAATTAAGAAAAATTAAAAAAAATAAGAAAAATTAAAAAAAAAATTGAAAAATTAAAAAAAATTAAGAAAAATAAAAAAAAAAAATGAAAAATTTAATTTAAAATTTTCATTAAAAAAACTGAATATTCTAAATAATTTTTCTTGTTTAATTTTTTGTTCCCAAAACAGTATTTAAAGACATTGTATCCAATAAAAATCACAGAAAAAATCGAAAAATCTACTAAAGCCTTTTGTAGGCAATACTTTTCAGCAGGTTTACCGTCGTTTTTGGGCAGCGTAACACAAAACCGTAGATCAGTTACACATTTCCGCAACAACTTTGCAGCTTTCACGTATATATTTTCTGCCAAACATAGAAGCGCAGAATTATCATACATAATTTTTCGCACATTCCCATACACGATTATTACATTTCATTTTCGCATTTGCTTTGCGCACATTTCACATGTAATTTTCACGATTTCCGCAAATTGCACAATTTTTTTCTCTTCTTGCTTTTTTTTCCAACCGATTTTCGCACAAAATCTTCAACTTGCTTTCATTGCTTCGATTTCAGCGAATTCCAATTACCGTGAAAAACTGTTACCGAAGTATTTGATGGAAACGCACAAAAAATAATGGAAAAGTTGTCGCGAGTAAGGAAAGAAAAAACACAAATTTCTTTAATTCCAACAAAATCCACAACAGCAGCGGCGCAGCACAGCACAGCACAGCAAATTATCAACGACACCGACAGCGACTACAACGACTTCGAACGACGGCGACGACTACGACCACAACGCACGAACAGCAACGCCAGTACTCATCAGGCCAAACGGCTCACATATCCTGCGAACCCAATATTGACGACAGCTGCTCCTGCCAATGCTGCTGCTGCAATGTATAAGCGCCTATTTCTATGCTTTGCGCGATGTTTTCGTTGTTGCTCAGTACTCACCGCTGCCGCAATGTAAGCGCGCTCACTACACATGCTCGCCGCTGGCGCTCTCTACACGCTACCGTAAATTATGTACAAAGTACTTCGTAAGCGTTTGTCGCACTCGTTGGGCGCTCTTCTCTTTGTCACTTCCTTGCTATTATTTTCGTCCTTCAAGCGCATTAAAATTTGGAAATATTTTCACCACAGCGCCTTTCAGTTTCCTTTGCCGCTCAAAGCTCGCTGGCATGTGTGCTTTTGTACCCACGCGCGCTGTTTGGTATACTGTTCGAGAGAGTCTCTCTCTCTCTCTTCTTGTAAGAGAACGAGAGCACCAGCAGGAATTGTTGCGTGAAAAGGATAACAGTATATTTGTCGTTTAGTTTGGCGTCAGCGTCGAAATGGCAAAAAAAAAAACATCGCACAAACCATGTGCTGTTTGGTAAGGCAAATTAGTGTGCCGGAATTCGAATTTAGATTTTTAATTTGAATAATTTTTTTAATATTTCTGCGTGCACTTAAATATATGCATAATAGTTCAAAAACCCGAATTTTATCCCTTGCCTTTACAAATGCAAAACTTTCCTTACAAAAACTTAATGGAGCTGCCTTTATGCCTGAATTTGGTGTCCCCGCAAAACTAATACGGCTGTGTAAAGCTCCGTCAGGATCGGGAAGAACCTCTCCGAGCCGATGAAAAACTAGGTTTCAGACAAGGCGACTCCCTATCGTGCGACTTCTTCAATCTACTCCTGGGGAAAATAATTCTTGAGCTGAATAGAGTTCTTTTAGAAGAGTGTACAACTGCGGGCGCATGGCAATGATATCGACATCATTGGCTTCAACAACCGCGCTGTTAGTTCTGCTTTCTTCGAGTTGGACAAAAAAATGAAGCAAATGGAGGTGGTAGTGAACCAGGAAAAGACGAAATATCTCCAACACCAATGTCAGCCTCGAAGTCCAAAGCAGAATTACTCTTGCCAATAGGTGCTACTTCGGACTTACGATGTTATACGACCTTGGTGGCCAATCGACCGGCCAAAAAGTGAAAATTATCTGCTGAAGTATTCTCTCAATATATTCAATGTTTGATGCGATGTGTGGGAAGTTTCGCCGTCTTCCTAAAACCAAATATTGCCGAGATCATGAGCTTCAATTTCATTCATCAAATAGTCGATTATTATGCCGTGATAAAGGTCGCCATTGACGGTTACGTTCTCGCCGGTATCATTTTTGAAGAAATATGGACCGATGATTCCACCGGCCCACAAACCACACCAAACTGTAATATTTTATTGGATGAAATGGCAGCTCTTGAATCTATTCAGATTTCTTTTCGCCCTAAATGCGAACATTTCGCTTGCTTACATACCCATTGGACATAAATGGATCCCATCGCTGAACAAAATTTTGCTCGAAAATGTCCGATCTTCTTGGAACTTTACTAGAGCTCATACAGTGGAGCGATGTCGCTTGGGAAGATCGAGCAGCTTCAGTCCTTGTACAAGCTGTATTTTGACCGCTTTCAATTTAAGATCTCAACGTAAAATGCGCCAAGTCATTCCATAAGTCAGTCGGAGTTGCTTCGAACGGCGCGGAATCGACGCTCCACGGTCTTCACGTACACTCTCAGCTACGACTGTTATATTTTCTTCACTGTGTGCTGGAGGTGATCTATTCGGGCGAATATTGAATGCCGGGACTCAAGATGGTTGATGGTGTTATGAATAGTACGCTCAGTAGACCGATTGTGGTGACCATAAGTTGTGCGAAGCGCACGAAACACATTCTTTACAGAACGTGAATTATCGCAATACAGTTGAAAGAGTTGTAAACGTTGTTCAGGCGTAAGATTATCCATGATGAAATAATACTGAACAACAAGAACATGACAGCTTAACACGACTCATACGAAAAAAGTACCTCTACTTGGATCACCCGTTAAATAGCAAAAATATATTATATATTGTTTGTATATTAATTGCCTCCGCTTCACACCAAAATAGTAAAAATAAACTAGTTTTGTTGTTGTATATAAAAATAGGCATATTTTCTAGCGAAGCCAGAAAAGTAGCACATTTTAGTCCTCTGAACATTCGTCCGCAATGGGGTATTAACTTTTTAGGTTTCACGCATGGATAAGGTCGAAATCATAGTATCAGTGGAGAACCCTTTTAAGGTCCATCGGATACTCAAAAAATTAAGAGACTAGTTCACGTATATACAGACAGACAGACAGACGGCTCATTCTCTTGAACTTACTAAACCGTCAAAATTCCTGCATCTTTCCAAGAAATTAGTTGCCTCTGCACCCGACATGTACTTCAATTTCGGTTCGGTTTGAGCACAGCACTTCCTTACTTATGGCACTATCAATGCTGAAATATAAACTACTGCGTGATGATGAATACGCTACTCATTCATTGATGGTAGTAAAAATCAGCTTCTATGGCGGTCTCTTTTGATTGTGCGCCTCTTCTACTCAACGAAGAGTGTATATTTTTAATTTGGTGATAACCGGACGGACGCTTGACACACGATCCGTGATAAGAGCAGTCGGCTGGCGCACCAAGTAGATTACCCCCGGTGATCCAATTGAGCTAATAATTCAGTTTCAAATCAATACTCAAACGGAATAGACTGACTAATCGGTGCGAATGGTGTTTGATATGGATTAGTGGTTGACGAAATTTTAAAAAAGTAAAGACGAATTTGAAAAAGTAAAGACGAATTCGAAAAAGTGAAGTCGAGTTTGAAAATAAAGTAAAATTTCAGAAAATATTCGTATTTGAAAATAAACGATCTTTACTAAAATACAACAAAAAAGTGTGTCTTAAGCGTTCAAACAGTTCAACCAGTGAAGTGGTGATGTGAAAAATGGAAAAGTAAAGTATTGCGATGCAATTTCAAGCGAGAATTATTTTCGAATTCAGCAAAAATAACCGTAATATTTATTGTTTTATTTTCTTTAGAATTCTGCGTCAAGTAAAATCGTTTTTCAAAGCCTTATTATGTTTCCTAATTGCCTGCTGCCTGTTGCCGATGGTGATATTGTCCTTTGTATGTAAGTACGGTGATCATGTGTGCGCTTAACTAACAGACATGATCATCAAATTGTGAACACAAATATACAAAAATCATAAAATCATTGTTATATTGAAAATCGAACGACAAGGAGTTTTTTTTTAATAAAAATAATACTAATATTACTTTAAAAAATTAATAACATAAAAGAAAAAAATGAGCGTAAAAAATATTAAAAATCTATGGAAATATTATAACAATAATATGAACTGCATATTAGGGTGGTCCTTAAGAAAACAAATGAGCGATTTTTTAATGGTTTTAAACATATAAAATACATAAAGCCAATGAAATCAAATCACAATGTGCAAAAAATAGTACGACTTTATTCATAATTTCAAAATTCTTAATTTATTCTCCAAACTCTAAGTCGTCCCGCTCAAAGTAATCCCGTTCTGCCCCAATAGCTTGTACCAACGTTTTTCCAATCCTCGAAGCAGTCTTCAATTGATTCAAAATGGTTTCCCCGAAGCGGTTGTTTGAGTTCGATGGACAGCCGGAAGTCACACGGAGCTAAATCAGGTGAATACGGTAGTCACGGTGCTATATTGGGTGAAAATTAGACTAGAAACTCACGCAGAATCATTTCAGTATGCGACGGTTCATTATCATGGTGCAAAAACCAAGTGTTCTGGAACCATAATTATGTCCTTTTTTGCGAATAGCTTCGCGAAAACGATGCATATAATAACTCAATTAGTATCCCCTGTTGATAATTTGGCCGGTCGGAGGGAATTCGGAGTGGACCACACCTCAATAATTGAAGAAAACAAATTGGCAACATAGCCTTGATTTTTGACACGGTTTTTTGGGCTTCATCTCACCTTTGCCACAATATTCGGCGGATTGATCTCAGTTTCTGGGATCGTAGGCATAGATCCAAGTCTCTTCGCCAGTAATAATACGTTTCATGACATCCTGGTGGTCGGAAAGGATTGTTTCACAGACGTTAATGCGAAGCCCTTTTTCCAAAAAAGTTAATGATTTTGGAACCAATCGTGCTTTCTTTCTCATAGGCAGAAATTATCTTTCAAAATGGTTTTCACTGATCTTTCTGATATTCCAATGGTGCCAATAAGATCTCTGATTGATGGTCGTCGATTCTCAAGCACCAATTCCTTTATTTTATTGACGTATTAACCATCAGTTGATGTTTCTGGCCATCCTGAACGTATCGGCGCCAGAAATTAATAAATACTAAACATTTATGATTATTTTGATGTGACATTTGGCACAGAAGTCACTGGCAATCATACCTAAAAAAAGAATATTTCGACCAATGACCTTCGCCCGAAATTTAAATTCAGTCTTACTATTTTTTGCCCAGAGTAGAATTAAGTGATCAAACTATCAGTATGTATGTACATATAACCTTTTTAAAATCGAAACAATAATTATACCCAAACTTTGTGCACCCACTGTATGCATGTCTTATACAAAGAGCCTCTAAACTCTATGCACAAAATCGTATTCATGTATTCGGGTGGCTGCACAATTTTCTATAATATTCGCTGATAACAAATGATTGACTACAAACAAACCCATGCACTAGCAATCAAATGTATTTATGTACATATACATTTTGTACATAGTCCACCTATCAGCTAAATAAATTAAAGCAATGTGAAGGTATTAGTGATAGCCGGTGTCGCGCACCGTCTCCAGTCTACAAAAGTTTCAAAAAAAATGTTTATTTTTATTCTAAATAATGAAATACTATTTCGGATTTAAAGTTCAAGGCCAGATGCAGGGAAATACAACAACAAATATTGATAATAATATTATATATTGTAGAATATGCAGTGATTTCGAAGCGATGGGAGGAGGAGTGTTTTCGAAGTCGAATTGTAAGGAAAGTAAAGTTGACTTCAATTGCTTAAACGAATTGGCTGTTAGCCCTTGAAAGGATGGATTTTAAAGCGGACCATCAATATTATCGAGCAGGCAAAGATCTTTCTAACTAAAAGGAAGTTGCACTTTAACACAGAGAATGAGTAGGACTATAGTATTGGATATGTATATGCATTTGTGTATACATAGCCGGAACCTACCCAACTAACCGATCAAATGAAATAAATCACAGTGAACTTTGCACACTTCTCGAACTGTGTCAACCATAAGCGTCATCAACAACAACAATTACACAATTACAACAACAAAATAAAGTCAGTCATTATGAACTTTGAATATTTCTATTACTCATTAATCGCCTTCTGCTGTGTGAAGATAAGCAAGCATTGGGCCTCACTCAATAAAAATTGTAAACAAAAAGAGAAAAGCATAAGTACATTATGACAAAAAAGCTCCCGGAAATCTTAATTAAATTCTCTAGTAAATTATATTTCAAGAAATGTAAACAGCCTGGTAGCATGATGAATTTTTCTATGCTGGATTCTAGTACTACATATAACCATATTTGGAAGGCGATCAGCCTGATCCCATTTGGGGATGCTTCGTCATGGAGCCTGAATTTACCGACCGTTGTGCCTAAGATACTTTCTTTGCCCACCCTGGCGGTAAAGTCGCTGCTTCTTTTTATAGCCAAGGACCTACATCGCCCAACACACTTCTTGGACGGCGGTGATGTCAGTCTTTATCTTTACCAGCTGGACAAGAGCACCTTCCCAATTAAGGGACCGAATATTCAAGGTGCATGCCCTTAAATCGTAATCTTTAATACGTTTGCAGTGGCCGTCATCCAAAGGTGGGGTCTCTCATCCGCGACTGTTTTGATCTATTCATGGCAGGTGAATTTTTACTATACAGGCAGGTCACAAATTCACCGAACCAACCCTGGGGAGGGATGTTTCGCCTACTCACTACCTAGAGCATACTTAGTCCAAACCGAAGTCGTGAACTGCTGGAGCCATATGTAAACGACACGATTCTGGCCACTCTCAAGTGAATGGCGCTGAGAGAACTTTCCTCACTTGCGTGAACTTTTACAACTTTGCTTCATCCATTCAATTTTGTGTGCGGAATCATATTTCTGGTGCCGAAAAGTTTAAAGTTGGAAAAGGCTTTCAGTGACAATTCTTTAATTAGTACAAATTATTGAAAGAGAGTCCATAACGCGTTGACGACGAATCACGTCTAAGACGGCCATCAGCATCAACTGATGATCAACACGAATTGAGAATCCACGATTAATAGTAAGCGATCTTACTGGCATCGTTAGAATACCGGAAGAACCAGTGAAACTCATTATGAAAGATCTTTTGGACCTAAGAAAAGTAAAATTTTTCGAAAAACAGCGTCACATAAACGTCCGTAAAACAATGCTTTCCAACTACCAGGGTATTTGAAATAGTATTATTACTGGGGATGAGTCGGTGTAGGACAGGTATTGTGGCAAAGGTGAGCCGAAGCCGAAAAACACGTCAAAGCAGGTCAAGATTCAAGGTTATGTTGGCAGTTTTCTTCCATAATCGAAGCGTGGAGCACTCCGAATTCCTTCCAACCGTCGATTTAGCTCCGTGTAACTTCTTGCTATTCAACAAACTCAACTCAAACGACCACTTCGGGGAAACCGAAAAAAAAACGGGGAAACCGTTTTGAGTCAATTGAAGACATTAAAGGTGAATCGTTACGCGCATAGAAGGCAATTCCGGAAATTGACTTTAACAACTAATTCAAGGATTGGAAAAAACCTTGACACAAGTACATATGTATATCGGGACGAAAGGGGATTACTGCCCCCCAAGCATGACTTAGATTTTGAAAAATGTATTAAGAATTTTAAAACTACGAATAAAGTCTTACTATTTTTGCCCATGATAGTTTTTTGGTGCATATGTAATCAATTGTGCTTTTAATTAATGGAAGTATATGCATGTACATATACGAGGTATGACAATTAAGTAATGAGACTGATTTCATAAAAACCGTATATTTGAAAATTATTCTACAACTCTGCCATCCCCTTCAAAGTAGTTCCCTTGGGCAGCTATACAGCGATTCCAGCGCGTTGGATGTCCGTAATCGACTCAAAATGGGTTCCTTTGATCACCGATTTTGTTTTAAGAAACAAAAAAAGTCACAGGGTGACATGTCGGGCGAATAAGGCGGCTGTTGCAACACGGCGATCCCTTTAGAGGCCAAATACTGGGACACGCTGAGGGCGGTGTGGCACGGCGCGTTGTCGTGATGAAGGATCCAGTTACGAGCGATGTCTGGGCGCACCCTGTTGACTCGTTTTCGCAATCTTTCGAGTACTTGGCAATAGTAGACTTGATTCACAGTTTTCCCGGTGGAACGAATTCTTTGTGGACGATTCCACGGCTATCAAAAAAGGCAATAATCATCGTTTTCACCTTCGACTTGCTCATGCGAGCTTTTTTCGGGCGGGGGGCGCGCGGAGACAACCATTGTGAGCTTTGGCGTTTGGTTTCCGGGTCGTATTGGAAAAACCAGCTCTCATCGCCTGTAATAACTCGATCAAGCAGCGTGGGATCGTTTTCCACAGTCTTCTGCGACGGTCATTCGATGCTGCTCTTGATTTCGTTTTTGCATTTTCGTGACGAGCACTACAAACACACGTCTACTCAACTTGACGGAGCAGGCGAACTAAACAAGCTAGAGCGGTGGTACATACATATATCAATGGAGAGATGAGGGATGCCGGAGAAAGGGAATTTCAAGGTCACAGGTTTACCACAAGCGCGGCAATAAAATCAGTCTCATTACTTAATTGTCAAACCTCGTATACATGCATATGTATAGACAAGAATCTTTATCGCCAAATAAAAATGCACAATTCAAAGAAGTCAAATCTACAATCTTCCAAAATAGATTTATTAGCACTGCTCTTATCATAATGCAAGCTATGAATATACATAAATAGAAATATATATATACATACATATATATACATACATACATACAAACATATATGTACATATATACTATATAAAATAACATTCAAAAGCACATTTGTTGAATTCCGAATTAGATCCGGCATGCGGTCTAAAATTCAGATGCCAAAACGGCGCAATTGCATATACAGTTAGACATAGTATACACATACAAAAGCATTTTACTATTTAATATACACACTTATTATGTAGTCATATATTAGCTTACATCTACAAACACCCTTTATTTCATAACTCCGTCATTAAATCAATGCATTTCAGGTGTCCACTACAGTGATGAGTTGGTTAATTATGTGCTTAGCATCAAATACCCCACACTCACCATCTCCAAATCCAAGAAGATTCGTACTTTTGTCGATACACCACGCAATGCGGGAATATTTCACTTTCTTCTTCAAATTAAAGGTCAGTGTGACTTTGAACAAATAAGACAGTACTATGCCGACAATCTGACGGATGCGCGTGACAAAGCTGGCTACTTGCGTTTTCCGAAATTGCGCCAAAAACTGGTGACCTGTTGGGGTCACTACGCTTGGGTGAATGATAATAGGTGAGTGTTAAGAAATTTAAGAACGTAAGGAAGAGTCGACTTTGAATGGAATTGAATATAGGATACTCGCGAAAACTTTAGGATGGTTCCATATAGGCATCTCACTCATTGGCAGGAAAATATGTGGTACTATAACGAGAGGAAATTGAAAATAATTTTTCCTTATACAAGACATAGAGGAAGTTGTTGATCAATTTCGTCATTATTTAGAGCAAAACCCTCTTTGCGGTGCGGATACAGATGGAAAAACTAAGCACACTACCTTTTTCTGGATTGCGAAACTTTAGATGAATACAGTGAATGAGAGAGGGGTGTAGGTCGGGGACAATTCCTTCCGAATTCCAGAAGTGCTCAGGGGTCTGCCTTCTATATCTTCCTCCGGCCCCGGATTTCTCTAATTTTGAAAGTTATAGTCTACGAGACTGACGACATCTACAATAATCTTCCCGAATAGGAGCAGATAAGTCCAATGTCATACTTGGACAATTACAAATCAAACCTTTGCAGCGCCAAAAATTCGTGGAAATGGTCCAAAAATCTGCTAAAGGGAGAATTAATTCGTATGGATGGCTAAAGCAGTGAAAACCAAATGACTTTAACTTTTCACTCAACGAAAGTGGGCAGTGAAGAATGGAGTACCAGACACTTCTTCCGCAGGAAACATTTTAAGCATTACCACATAGGTAACCCCACATATGTGTAGGAAGACATGAGCTTCACTAAGGCCAAGAAGCTCACTACACCTCTTCATGGCATTAAGTTAGGTTAGGTTAAACTGGTAGGCCAACAAGTCTCTTATAGACCGGTTTTTGGTCATGGATACCAGATGGAGTTCTATTCCTAGGTCCAAGACTATCCGTACCTTTTCCAGTGTATCATACCGTGGGGGCGCCCCCTGGTGCCCTGCTCTAAACATTTCCTGCAGTATTCTCGATCTGATCTTCATGGTATCAGTACTTTACTACTTTCCCATAATACACTACAGCTCTAAGAGTATTCGACGCAGAACCCGCCGTGAGAAGCAGAGGAAAAGAAAGACCTCTACTCCGTTTTAAAGATCAGGTGGAGAAGGGCCTGGCTACACTTAGACTTTCCAATAGCCGCCAAACTGCGAAAAGTAAGAACGACTATATCTATGCCAATAAAGAAGAAGAAAACGATAACCCCAATGCTTTTATAGGATTGATAAAACATTTCTGTAAATAGGTTGCGTATCTGAAGCAATTTCTTCAAAAATCTAGTTAGTCCAATATACTGAAACATTTCTAGGAGATGCGATGAGAATTCAGAAGGACTTACCAAGTTGTAAGAGGCTTGATCTTGATCCACTGTTCACCATTCATCTGGATTCTAATATATTAGCGCTTTACCGGTAACTTCAAAATACATTTCACTCGTGTCTTTCTTCTTTCAGTTCCTTCAATATAAACAATCATGTTGTGCTGAGTGCACGCACGTATCGTGGACGTCCAGTGAGCGATAGTAATATACAAGATTTCGTAAGCGAATTGGCCACTAAGTACATACCGTCCGACTTGCCACAATGGCAAGTAATCATTATACCGACTGCGACGACTACGTCCAATACAACGAATACAACAGAGGCTGAAAACGAAAATATGACAGCTGCGACACAAACCATGGTTCGTATACTCACTTAATGATCGCTGGTGAACTCTTTTTTTATTAAGTTTCTTCTTGTAACCTTAGGCCGATCACTACTATGTGCTCGTGAAAGTGCACCATCTAATCATAGCCGAAGAGGAGGATTTACATATTAGCGAAATCTTAATGTTGCAGGAGAATGGACGCAAACCAATCATAGATATCGATCAATACGGTGGTAGACGAAAGTCACAAGCGCTATCCTATTTCGTGCGTGAACCCGTGCACATACGACGTCTGCTCCAACACATTGCCGCGCAGATAGTGAATGCCTGGAATGCTTTCATCTATGAGTTTGAGTCGCTAGAGACACCAGATGGCTATAGGCCCGTGCATATTACGAACGTTACGCAGCTGCTGTCGGTGCTACTGATTGTCACCGTGAATGTGTGCATCGATTATTGGCGCACAATGCAATTGCGTCAGAAGCTGCAACGGCGCTACAATGTGCAAAAAGATAACTATGGCCGTCTCAGAATATTCACGATGTTGTTGATGAAGGAGATCGAGCGACGCAATCTCTCATGGCAGTCCGCTTGGATGTCGATCTGTACTTCGTGGCATCCAACGAATATTGTGAAGACTTGGACTAAATTCTTGTGGCGGCTCAACATCAACAATACCATCTTGTTGCCCTACCGCATCTACTGCGAACTGATGGCCATACGTGAGCTCATATTCCGTGGACAAACTCATCTAACGCACACGCATGTGGGACGCATATCGATTTATCTGCCAATGTTGTTGTATGCGCAAATCGAGTTTCTCACGATCTGCTATGAAATCTTCAAAGCGCCAGTGAATATTTACGAAGAACTCTTTGTGAAACCCTCCAAAGAAGCGAATATTCTACAATTGAAGTCATATTCGGGTCGTAAAATAGTTTCATTCTCCAAGTCCATCAATGCCGCCGAATTGCGTCAACGCCACAACTTTGATGCGACGACTTGTGAATCCGACTTCATACTGGCCTGCCTCGCTGGCGCTTTACGTGATTACTTCGCCGTGCATAGTAGTCAGGCGCCAGTGCCACAGGTGCTCAATACGACGTGTCGTACCATTGCCAAGGGTTACTTCACGGAGAACACAGGCAATAAGGCAGAGAACATTGGTGGTGTGGTCTTTCTACAATTGCCGTTGCAGGCGCCCAGCCGTGAGCTCGTCCACAAAGTCCATACGATTGTGGAGGATATACGCCGCAAGCAGATCATGATCTATTTGGCGTCATTGGGGCAAACACGCTTCGATCTGTTGACCGCTTTGTTGCCGCGTGTTTTGACGAAAGTTTGTTTGAATTTCTTCTCGCACAATTTTCCCGTTACCATTACGGAGATACACGGCGCTACGTCCGACTTTGAAACACTCTGGGGTCATGTGGTGGAGGATGTATTGCTCTTCAGACCGCCGCAATCGAAAACTTGTGGGTGTTTCTTCAATTGTTGTGAAATATGCAAATTATCTCAAGTAATTTTTTATGATTTCTTCTAGGTTTATCTTTGAATATACATCGCTTTGGAGATCGATATCGTCTGGCGATAATGGCCGACACGCAACTGGGTCCGGATCATTCTCAAATATCTCGTGCATTTGAAAATTATATTGAAACATTGCAACTATGAAGGGGTTCCAACTTATTCATTCATTTCTGTGATTAAATAATTTTGTAATAAAAGTCGGTTAACGAAATTAAAATTTTAATAATTTAATGGAGTGAGGTCGGTATTAACTAATGTCTAGTAAGCACTTCCAGCAACCAGTCTGAATCATTCATTGAGTCACGTAATCCGTTCCCAAGGCAGTCGGATCAACGACGTCCGGCCAAGGACTGTCAACTCGGCGTAATTCTGCCGCTACAACAACATCAGAACACTCAAAGCTGAGGTAAAGAGAACAACAGAGACAAAGCTGTAGATCGGGTGTCAGTCAGTTCTAAGGAAAAAAAATACCACTTCGTAGGTCATGCATCATGATCGTGTATATACTCGCAAAATGTTTATATTTTATAAAATACATAAAGGCCAAATGTATATTACACTTTGTTTTGAAACGATGTCAGCTACAGCAAAAACTTAACTTTACATCAGATTCACAAGTCAAAACGGACAGATATTTTTGAGATTAGAAAAACATTTTTATGTACAAATCAGTAATTTGAAGCTTCTTTTCTCTGTTGTATATATATATTTTGTAAATCATTATTAAATTAGCCTTTAGCAATGGACAACACGACTGAAGACTATCGTAATCAATGGAAACACCATTTTTTAGATCACATGAAATCGAAATTACAAGTAAGCGGCAAGGGCAGTTAACGGTACAATCAATATTTATTATTGCTCAAACTTTCAGCCAAGTACCGGACAGGCATGCCAAGAACATACGAGTCACATGAGCAAAATACCCGAATATGAGAGCTACAAACAGCAACGCCGACAGGCACAACGCTCCAGCGGTGGGGATGCAGATCGGGCGCTCTACGATATGCCTTATCCCGGTCACAGCAGTCAGGCCGACAGTTATCGCGGCAGTAGTTACAACGAGAACGGCAACTTTAATCGTCACTACCAGCCCAAATCAAAGCAAGCGCCGGCATTACCTTCGTCTAGTAACGCTAACTCACACAAAATGCATGGCATGGACGCCAATGTATATTTATATGAAACTGATTCCAATATGGGCGGCGTTGGACCGGGTTCCGAGGAAAGTAATAAATCACAGAAGTCTTCAAAAACTGTGGTTAGCAAAAAGAGTTCACAAGACTTACGCAAGATGGTTAAATCGCAGTGTAAGCTACACGAAGTGATTGATGAGACTTTGAAACAAATGTGTACTACCGAACCGTATACTTACACTGAAAGTGTTAATGCTAGCACGAAGGAACAGGCGGGGCAAATGGGTTTGCAGAAAACACCGGGTTCGTGCAAGCGTTGCACCGATAAAGTGTATGCACGTTCAAGCCAAAAAGATGTGATGACTGAAATGTCCAAAGGTGACTTTCTTGAATGCCGCTCAGGTGATACATTAACTATATCGGTGGATGATGTTGTGAATTCGAAAGTGATTAATCCGATGATACGTAAATTACAACGCATGTATTTGAACAACTTGCGCGAAGAGATGTCACTGATGGAAGATTTGGAACGTTTGCCACACAAAGTAAATGAAGTTTACAAAGCCACCATATTTAAACAGAAAGAATAAGACGCTGTTCGGTAATGTTACTTGAAGAAAGTTTCTTGTGGAGAATGCGTGAAATGGGCGTTGCGCATTTTAAATACATTTATTTCTTTATAAATACAATTCATCGACGCATTTTTTCGAATAAATACCATTTCTGATTTTCGCACCAAACTGTATATTTTCGATTTCAACTAACTGCAATAAACAAAATCTTTATATTTAACGGTTTTAACCACTTCTGTAAAGCTCCTTGCAGTTGTTCAAAAATTCTACCATCATATTGTAGGCGTCTTCGTCGAGTTCCGGATCATCTTCAGCAAATAAAATGGACTATAAGACATAAGCAAATTAAAAAATGGCATACTTTAGTATTCTTGCTTTAGCTAAATACCTCTTTAGCATCGATAACATCACTACCCATTGGCTTGCCAATGATTTCCACCCAGCTGCCGCTACGTCCACCGGTAGAATCATGCAGTTTGACGCGAATTTTTTGTTTGTCCGTCGACATGCCCACCAGATTTGTGCCGGCTTCCTCTTCAATGCGCAGGAATATGCTCACATTTTGACCATTGAATTTCCGCAGCATGCCACCATTTACAAATGTACGTCCCTCAAAAGATGGTGCCATTTTTGAATAATTTTTGCAAAAAAATAAATAAATTTAAATAGTAAGGAATAATATAATGCAATTACAAAAAATCCGCCAAACGATGACAGTGGACGCTAAAACAGCTGTTAGCAGTGTTGTAAAGCGTAATACGGTGCTAATAGCAGAGACCGTATCAAAGAGTCAGAGAACGTTTATCATCGTTTACGTTCTCTGAAAGAGTTCTTTAACAACTTTTATGCAAATATTGCGTTTAATTGAAATGCGCGTTGCATTAAATAGTTTTATATTTTAGATAGTTGGTTTTGGAAATATAAAACTCCTTTATTCTGCTTTTAATAAAAATTTACAGTTCTAATACTAATTGGTTTTGAAACTACGGCAACTTTCCACAGCCAATCGGAAATTTTATTTTCCAATTGGACCAGCAACCCTGACATTTAATTTTTTTCGCGGCAACCCGGTAAATGTACAAAAATCAATCGAGGCAAATCAAATTCTGCTAATGCTGCCAAAATTTTCAATTTGAAAAAATTCTAAATAAAAATTCTTTGCAAAATTCGCTCATCTTTATTAAATTAAATATTTTGTACATCATGCTAAGATCTTGCAACATAAAGTCTAGTTTTTAATTGAAACATTTGTGAAAAGTGAAGAGATCAAAAAAACAATTTATATAGAAAAGTGTATGGAAAACCGTCAAGTCGCTTTTGTGTTCATTTTTTCACACCGCCCCGCTATCAACGCAAAAAAACAACATCAGCTTAAAATTGCTACATTTGCCATCGACGTCGCCGTCACCGTCAACGTTTTCCGGCAGCATAAACAATACAATTGAAGTATTTAAATTTATTCATTAACACAGCAAAATTCAACGGGCCATTGATTTTTCTCAGTTGTTTGAGCAAACTGCTGGAATTTTCAGCGTTTGGAAGTAGTAGTGCGACAAAAAGCTGCTAAAATGAGTAGGTTACCTTGTTAACAATGTACATTACAATTAAATATATTTTTATTGTTTAATTAATTTTATTTTATACGCTTTTATGTCAAGGATAAAAGTGCCTGTCATCATGATGGTTAGGAACGATTTGTTTTGACTATATTTTTTACTGAATTCTATCAATAATATACATATATTTTTTGTTTACACACTGTGTGGTATGTGTTGCGATGTCGTCATCACCGACATTGCCGCAGGCGCACAACAACAAATAATATCCTTAAATAGGAATGGGAAGCGCGGGGTAGGATATTAATGAAGTGCCGTGTCTCTATTATTCTTAACAAGTCCTTATACTTGTTTAAAAATGCATTAATTGACTTAATATCGTTTCGCATGTAATGTATATTCTAATATTTTATTTGTGACATAAATAGAAATTAATATTGATTGTAGTTTACAAACGTGCATATATAAAATATTTATGAATAAATACATGCATACACTTAATTATTATAAAGCCACTGAATTTTTTATTTAATTTTTTAATTTTTATGCCCTGAATATTAATTTTAATTATAAATGTTTATTTTTTACTTTTTCTATTATTTATAAATATATGTAATTAAATTTTTTTCTTCTTTAAACTGCATAACATTATACAGCGGCCTACAAATATTGTCCATAATTTTATTATTCATCCTTTTTTTATAACAGGTGAAGAGGAGAACGATAAAGTCACTTTGGATCTCTCGCGAAAGCAATTGAAGAAAGTGCCAAAACAGGATGATGCCCAAAATGTGCGTGTGCTCAAACTGGACGAGAATGAGCTGCAGAAAATTGACAACATCGACTCCTATTTGAAAATTGAAGTTGTAAGTGCGCATAACAGTATTCAAAACTATAGTAAAAATCGAAAAACTATATTTTATAACACGTTACAGCTTTCACTTAGTAAAAATCAGCTGCTACGCATGTATGGCGTTTGTCGTTTACACTGTCTGCGCGAACTAAATCTCTCGTTCAATGGCATACTCTCCATTGAGGGCCTGAAGGATTGCATACATCTGAGGCATTTGAATTTGGAGGGCAACAACATTAAAACCATTGAGCATTTAAATAATAATATTAAATTAGAATATTTAAATTTGGCTGAGAATAGTATAGGCAGTATATCGGATATATCGTTTTTGAAGAATTTAAAGGTATGAAAAACAAATAAAAATTTATATTTGAAAAAAATAAAAATAATTTCAAAACAATTTTTTTTCTGCTTTACAGGAATTATATCTGCAAGGCAACCGCTTAACGCATCTCCGACAATGTGATAAATATTTACCCGTATCCTTGGAAATTTTAACCTTAGCAAAAAATTCTATTAGCGATTTAAATGAGATCTGCACGCTGTCTAATTTGTCTAATTTGCATAGTCTAACGTTGAGTGAGAACCCATGTATTATGATGACTGGCAACGCCGAGTATGTTTTGTTTATGTTTACAAAATTTTGCTGCATATCTTAATAATACTTACCACACATTTTTTACAGTGGCTTCGATCATCGTCCTTTCGTATTGAATTGGTGTATGAGCTTAAAAGTGATTGATGGCTTTGTAGTAGATCCCATAGAGAGGTATTTATACGCATAGATATTTTAAAATATATATTTATTGTTCTTAAATTCAATTGCAGCCTCAAAGCGGAATGGCTCTACAGTCAGGGGCGTGGGCGACAATTTCGCATTGGTGAACAAGCTACCTTGGCCAAATATTTAAGTTCTGTTTGCCCACTTATTGGCAAAGCTTTGGAGAATGAAAATGAACGTAAATTACGTTTGATACTTAGCAAAGCTCAGCAGCACCAACGACAATTGCAAGAGGAAATTTCAGAGAATTCAAATGCGTCGAGCAATAATTCACCTTCTTCGTGTAGACGTAAGACCAGCAGTCGCATACAATCCCCGAGATGTAAGAAAATATGCACATTTACTTAATTGTAACTCACATCTTAATTTCACCTCTAATTTCCTTGTAGTTTCACGTTTAAGTGGGCGTCAAGGCTCACCTGACTCAATGGTGAATAGCTATCATGGCAACACTTCAAGTGAAACGAGTAAGTAATTTGAATTGTAATGAAAATTTTTTAATTTTTAAGTACTTGCGTAAAAATTTTCTTTTAGTTACGAACAATATAAATCACACAACACCGATGACCACTTCTTTGATAGAGAATATCAAACATGATTCGATGCTAATGTCACAAAGCACATGTGATAGCTCAATAACCGGCGGTGGCAGTAATATGAATACACGCACGAATAATTCACAGGAATCTACGCCTCGCACGATAACGCCAAATCCATATAATGGTTAGTGAGTTTGAAATTTGTTGGTTAGGAAATGTTGTTTTTAGGTTAGGAAATTTTTTAGTTAATAATGTTTTGATATGAAAGTAATATTTTTAGTTCAGAAAATGATATTTTTAGCTTAGAACATGATATTTTTATATGTTTGAAAATTATATACTTAGTATTAAATATGCTGATTTTAGGTTAGGTGTCGTTAACTTACCGCACATAAACAAATTATGTTGCTATTCGTTCACTTGAATCTCCGCTACCTCAAACTAACGGTATTTTTCTATATTACAGATCAAAATTATACCAATATGCCCGTTAACGTTGGTGGTCCCTTGGCTGCGGCCTCCAAAATGGTGCCCGTACCAGAGGCGCTCATGAGTCCAGATGTTTGTCCCGCCGCTGTGGCGCAACGCGTCACCGTCAACGCAATCAATACGCAAATGCAAAATTCAAAAACACACAAAAACAAAGGTGATTTCCGTTTGCTGTCTATTTTTTATATTTTTCATTTCGGCATACGATATTTTTGTATCTTGTATTTTTACAAATTTTTTGTTGTATAACTGTCATTTATTGTTTGTAAATATGAGAGTCATCGATATTGAAATCGTTTTAGATAACAAACTCAATTCACCGAAGATGCGCAGCCCGCACTTGAAACGCAATACGGAACGCTATAGCCCCAATATGAGTCCACGACGTGGCAGTAGTACTTCGAATATGACACTGCAACATAACAATGTATCGAATTTGAATCGGGCCGTGGCCGCTCATGCGCAGGCTCAAGTGGATAATCAGATGAAGTCGCGTCTAACGGGCAATTCGATGCATGTGGTAGCGCCGGATACCGGTTCGGGCGGTATCAGTTCGGATGACGACAGCGATCACATAAACATTGACAAGCTGAAAACGATACGCAACAAGGCGGCACAGCGGTAATGCTAAATTATTACGCTGCTGAGATTTTGAAAAAAAATTATTTTAATTTACATTTATAGCACACAACAACAACAGAAAGAGGCTAGTGTGCAACATGCAGAGAATCATGCTACAGAGTCTTCGGCGGTTGTTATACAAAAGATTTGGCGCGGCTATCGTACACGCAAGAAAACCAAGGATATTGCCGAGAAGCTGCTTAAGATACGCACACACGAGTATATTGAGTAAGGAGAGATAGAAACTCACCCCTTTTTCATTTTAATTGTTAATTTTATTACTTTTTGCTCTACTTGCAGCAAACTTACCAAAGACATGGAACTCACCAAAGCGCAGCTGGAAAACGAACGTAAAATACAGCAACTACAAATGCAGGCTATTAATGCGCTGTGGAAGAAGGTCTCCACAATGCAGGGTGGCGCAACAGTTAGCAGCGCCACAACCAGTATGACTGACAGCGCCGCAACTGCTACTGTGGACGGCGGTAGCAATATCAGCGTTTCGACTGATAGTGGGCGTACCTTAGCGCTGGATAACAGCTCCACCGCCGCGGTGCACGACTTGGCCAAGACGTGTACAATGCTGACCAATCAGGTAAAGTTGTTGTTTATCTCTTCATATAAAACTCTTTTGTATAAAATTGGCCAACAGGTGCAACAACTGCAAGGCTCCATGCGTGACATACTCAACTGCCTAACGTTATTCTGCAACTTGCCGCAGGAGAATGTCAAGAAATTGCTTTCAGCTGGCGTAGCCGACGCACTGGCCACCAATGAGAAACGCGATTGCGCTGCTACGCAAACTGAAATCATCGCTGTGCACACACCACAAATCGAGAATCAAAGTAATTTTCCATTCTCAAAAATACGCCCATCAACATTGCCGCTGGACAAGCAGAAATGTGGCGCTGGCGCTAGTGGTGTGGGAACTGCAAGTCAACAGCAGACTGTCTCAACGAGCGTTGGTTGCGGCATGCAAACGCAACCATACCAATACTTGCAGCATGAACAAATCACCGAAGTTGCTGAGCCGACAGAGCAGTTCAATGAGAGCGGCATACAAAGTGAGGATGTGCGCAGCGTGGATGAGCAGGGCGATACGTGTGGTGAAAAATCCGATGGTGGCAAAGAATAAGCTGCAGTTTCTTAATTTTCATTAAAATTTAGTTGCGTGAAGTGAATTACCCAAACAGTATAACGGTGTATATATTTGTTGGGTGTGTGTATATGTGGAAAAAGTTGAAACTCTTCAAAAAGCAATTAGTTTGCGCCAAAGAACGTCGTGTTATATGCGCAAAAAAGATCTCAGCTACGGAATGTTTCTATTCCCAATCCACTCTCTATTTTATAAGTGCTATGCTTCTTTGTGATTTTTATACATTAGCAACCTGAATTAATTTCGGCGTCCACTCTCAGCCTTTGATAGTGTACATTTTGAATTTTACTCTTTTTTTTTTGGTTCTTTTGTGGTATTTATTTGGTTTAAGCAAAATTTACAATTTTATGTATCTATTTTTATGGCTAATGATTTGTTTAGGAATTTTCCAAAATGAAAAATGCTAAAATATTACAAACGGAAAATTATTTGTAAAACAAATAATGTTTGTACTCTTTTTTATTGAATTTCGCGGATTTAGTAATGTAAATGAAACCAAACATTGATATGTGTGAACACAAGCTTGTTTTAACAGCTGTTCTTGTGCAGCAAGCAGAAGTGTAGAAATAAAGTTTTTATTTACTTTTAAATTTAAAATTTACAAAATAACACCAAGTACATGCATTGAACGAGAATTCAATGTTTATAGCCCGTTTTGGTGAAAATCAAAATGATTTAAGAGATTAAGTATACAAAGTTTGTGGCTTCAACGCTTACATGGCTATGTGTACAATGAGATTTTTCGCATACTTTTAAGCATTTACCATTTATAAACATAATTTATTAATTTTAATTTAGTTCTAAATTTAAATTATTTTTATTTGCATACCATTGCTTTTAATTAAAAGAAAATTACTATTCGTTGATAAATGTAGTGGATATTTAGCTTGGTCAACGACTTGTGAAAAGCTTAAGGCGACGTCCACTGAGGAGCACTGAATATGCTTTATAACAATTAAGATTTAAATAAATGCTTTCACTCATACAATTTAGCGAAAAATATTCATTAATACACAAAAAAGTTAGTGCTATGCTTACGAAAATAAAATTGCAAAAACGAAAATAAAAAAAATGTACATTTCGAGCTTTTGCACTTTTTACTGATTTATACACTCTAAGTAACATTTGCATCTTAAACATTGCAGAGTTTGAATAAAAATGCAAATAAAAGCAAAATTTGGAAAAAAAATCAACGCAGAAAAACTTTTGTTTCGCTCCTATTTATTACAATACAAAACCTAGAAACCTATTCAATTAACATATTACTGAAATATTTTAGCTCTAAATAGTTTATAATATACATACGCAATTGCATAGTTGCAAAAATAGCGCAAATTAGTTAATAGCACAGTAAAGCACACATTTGTTGATAGAATAATGGCTGAGGTTGCTGCAGCGTGCAATACGTAACGCTGCATGACATTTTTAATCGTCATCGCTTGTGTTCTCTTCCCCATCATCGTCTTCATCGCTATCACAATCTTCCTGCGGTCTATTGGGATTTCTCATCAACAAGTCATCACCGTCTGTGTCTTCGTCGCTATCCATTTCTACTTGTTCGTGTTCACGTTTTTTGCCAAACGCTTTTGGCCATACTCCCGCCTTGGTGTATTCCTTTATGTGTTCGGGTGTGAGGATTTTACAAATTTCTGCCTTCACTTTGTCACCCTCTTCGATGGGTTCCACGAGCACATAATCACCACGTTTAACCCAAACATTTTTACGAAACTTATTCGGCATAGATGCTAGGAAATTTTCCGTATTTGCTTCGGCTGTTTCCACTTCGTGCAGATTATTGCCACGACTACTGACCACCCGCACAATTTGTTGCTTCTCGGTGGGCAGCTCGAAATCATCTTCCATCATTTCCTTAAGCACATGTTTGCGACGTACAACGCGAGACATTTTGCAGCGCTGGTGAATTGTGAAAATAAAATTGTTAATTTGAAATGGTGCTTCTAAACAGTAAGCTGTGCGGTGTTTTACACCGGATACAATAAATGTATATTTCACATACCTTTAGTGTATTCAAGATTTCAACTCAATTCGTTTTCTTATATGTTTCTTTTTTATGCAATGTTGTGCTTGTAAATGCATTTAAAACCAAGTTAATTTGCGAAAATTGCCGCAAAATGCGTGCTTTGGAATTTTTTGTTAACCACGAAAAATTCACTACAATGACAATCAGCTGTTTGTGCATGAGTTGCCAGAGTAAGTGGAAACTTTATTTATTTCGGAACGGAAATGTTGGCAGCCCAGAAAGTAACGGGAAATCATCCGGTTTTGCAGTTCCTCGTCCGTCAGTGCGTGTATTAATTCGTAAATTTTTATTTGTAAGTTTATAGTTTAAAAGTGTGTAAAAATATTTAAAAAAAAAATGTGTAAAGTAGTGCAAGGGAAGTGCGCGTAATTAAAGTTATATAAAATTCGGTTCGTGATAAGGTTTTAAACGTTTAAATTGTGTTTGCAAATTTGACTCGTATAGCGTTACTTCCGCAGCCATTTTCAAATCGGTCGGTCGCGTCGGAAATGTAGTTCGTTTGTATAAAAAGTTTGGTTAATTCGCGTTAAATATTCGTGTGTGTGTGTGTGTTATGCGTCGGGAAACAAGTTCGTTTGTATAAAAGGTTTGGTTAATTCTTCGTTTAATTCGCGTTAAATATTCGTGTGTATTAAAAATATGGACACAAGTGAAATGCGTCGTTGGAGCCCTACGTTCTTGCTTGTGCTTGTGGGTTTGCGTAAAGGTTAGTGAATTTATTACATACATTCTTATGTTTCTCTTTACATGTGTATAACCCAGCATAGAAGTTGTAGATGTAGGAAGTGCAAGTAGCTCGCAGCCATATTTACAATTCCATTGCAGAAAATCTGTTCTAACGTACTTAAATTATTGATTGCGTCTGCCAAAAACTGACTTTTGCTACATTATTTAATATACATACATACATACATATACAGAAAAATGCAAATATTTTATATTTCGTTACCATACACTGCAGTACGATTATAATACTATGAAAGTATCTTCTCTTCTGACTGTTTTTATGAAATGTATTCCTTGTTTTTTAGAAGTAAACTATTATAAAGAGTTATCGGTATAAAAGCTGGCTGATTTCATAAAAATATAAGACGGTTTATAGGACCTTCTGGATCTCCAATAATAAACACAGAACAAGTAGACAGTAAAGCTTCACAATTGCATTTTTTTATTCTATGGTTAAAATAGCGCCATAACAATAAGACACTTTTATTATTATTGTTTTAATGTATGTTTAGCACGCCTTTGAAGTACTGAACTCAAATTCGACTCCCATCCTTATTTTTCACATTTTGTAACTGCTTGCTTTGGAAATAATTGTTATTCATATAAAATTTACTACAATGTCAATCAGCTGTTACTGTGCTGCCAGAGCGTATGAAAAATGTATTGAGCTGAAAATGTAAATATATTTGTATGGACGTGCATGCATACATACACATATGCAAAAACAATATTGAATTTCGGAACGGAAATGCAGTTGCCAACGCTAGATGCGGCAGGAAACGGTTCATTCATGAATATTTCCTTCCTTAAATGTATTTTGGCAGATACTTATGGAAATTTTATGGCTTAAAAGTGAATAATTTATTTTAAAATTTATTATCATATTATTGAAATATTTAATACGGAAATAATTATATGAAATTTTATTTCGGACTAGATTTTATGCATACAAATATTGTAAATTTGGCTTTATTTCGGCAGCCATTTTGAAAACTCATGGTTTTATAGGAATAAGTTAAAAGTGGTTAATTTGTATAAAATATTTAAATTGTGCTTGTTAAATGATGATACAATGAGTGATACAATAATTATTATTAATAATTAAATATAAATCGTTGGAATAAAAATCAGTAAATTTTTTTGATAAGCAGCGTCGGGTTAACGTCTGTAAAACAATATTTTTCGACTATCAAGATGTCAAGAAACGTATTATTACTAGCGGTGAGTCTTGGATCCATGCCTAAAATGAGTCGAAGCAGAAAAAATCACGTCAAAGCAGGTCAAAAATCAAGGTTATGTTGACAGTTTTCTTCGATTATGGAGGTGTGGCTCACTCGGAACTCCTTCTGACTGGCTTATACTTTAATAACTGTTTCGAGAATTGAAAAACAATTGGCATTAGTGTAGTGGGCCCAAAGAGGACCACTTTGAGGGGAATGACATAGATTTTGAAAAATTAGTAAACAATTTTAAAATTATGAAAAATGTTTTATTAAAATTTTCCAAAATTTACATATAAAATGTTAAATTTTAAACACTTATGATTGGTTCTAATTGGGATTGGTTCTTCTGCATTACTTATAAAGGGTGATCCATTTCTTAATTTGTAAACGCTGTTCGGCGCAAGGTTGTCTAAAATGACAGCTTGACACGACACACTCGTGATCTGTCAAAAAAAAGGCTATTGAAAAAAGTACCTCTACTTGAACGGGGGGTACTCACATAAATAAGCTACAGTAAAATACTTTTCTTTCGTAATTCTTTAATTTAAGCGTTTTTATTTAACAATTTCGAATTAAATATTTTCTGTAGTTTAAAAAAAGAACAAAAATAATATTTCTTATATAAACTTAATTTAGTCTAAAGGCTAATCATTATATAAGGCTACTTAGCTAATATTACAAATATAATAAATACAATGCGTAAAAAGCTTTTAGAGCAATATTAATGTATATATCAATGCTTTCGTAAAATAATTATATTTCTAACAATTTTGCTCTCTCATTCTAATAAAAAAATCGAACTGTGAGACAAATTTATTTTTTACTCAATCGCAAGATACGTTCCTTAAGGCAGCCTGGTGTCACTTTTGTCGTTTTCACCTTCTTACGTGATTGTGTTTGTATCTGTTTCGACTTGCGTAACCTAAAAAGTGATAAATTTGTTTAAAAAATGTTTTCTCTTTGTGAACTTTTCTATTTTTTATAATTTTAAATTTAGCGAAATGTACTTACAAGTCGTCATACAATG
Organism: Bactrocera dorsalis; assembly: GCF_023373825.1. NCBI lineage: Eukaryota > Metazoa > Arthropoda > Insecta > Diptera > Tephritidae > Bactrocera > Bactrocera dorsalis. The sequence continues at coordinate 92,897,335 of NC_064303.1, forward strand.
TGGCTATCTCCTTCTTCCATATGTCCTTAAAGTCATTCGTGAAATTGGTCCAATACTCAAAGAACTGATCAGGTGTGCATTGCTCCAGCGCACGTGATTTGGGCGTAAAATGATAGAAACGCATTGTCTCGATGAAGGTCGAACGTGATTCATCCAAGTCTTTGTTGAGCTTATCAATCGTTTTGATTGCGCTCTCTATAAACTCTTCCATTTTCGACTTGAACGGCTCCAAAGTGTTGGGGGTTGAGGCGCTTACAACACGTTCCGTGGTTTTTTGATTAGCTATAATGCAGAAAATATATATTATTGAACATTTTTGTTTTGATGGGGACCTCATTACGGTAAAGTCGGTACAAAAATTTCTTAAAATGTATTTTACTCTTTTATAACTATTTTCTAATCTCACTCTCACCACTCACCTTTAAGTTTTTTATGCAGATCCATTATTTGCTGTTTAACCTCATCGAAATCTACTTGTGCAGCACGCTCCACGTCCGAGGGCTCGGGTATCGGTAATATCATTTCCAGCAACTGTATGCCTTCCTTTCGTCGCCTACTGATATAGGTACGCACGATGAAGTGCAGTAACGTTGTCTGTGACTCCTTCGACTTGACGTCTTTGAGTTTGCCTAAAATCTCCAATGTAAAACCGTCCGCTTGTCCTCTCTGTCGATTTCCACCGTTCATATAGTTGCCCAGCGTCAATATTATAGCGAATACATGCTTCAAGTCTTCGCTCTCGATCAGATATTGTGAGAGTTGTGTGACAACTTCCAATTTTCGCGCAATTACCGTGGCGGCCTCTTCGAACTCAGCTTGGAAGACGATACATGATATGCGTTCCGTAGACATTGAGATCTGTGAGATTTTGAGTAAAAATTGTTCGGGATAGTCTAGCGGTATGTCGCTTTGTGCCGCCTCCTTGATGAGTTCTAATTCCTCGTTTGTCGCTTTAATGTTAATAATCTGTTGCAAAGTTTCTAAACTAACCACCGATGTGTCCACGTGATAGATGGCGTGTTCGATCTCACAGAAGTCAACATGCAGACTCCGCGACACAATACCTACATTCTGTGAACGTTTACTATCCAGCACCTTCATTGCCTTCACACGCACCACTTTTTTCTCTTTCGGCTTGCTGATGGGCACCACTGCCTGCCGCGAAAAGAGTTCGGTAAATTCGTCGATATTATCGAGACTTGTCTCCTCGATTTCCTGCCAGATTTCTTTGGGTGTTGCCGAGTCCACGGCATCATCTGGTGAGCTACCACTACCGCTGGAGTCTGTGCTGGCTTGTGGTGGTGGCGGTTTAGGTAGTGGCGCGTTCGTAACTATGCGTGTCCAGTAAAGCGGCTTCATCGGTTTGGGTGGGTTAACGGCAGTCTTTCGTAGAGCTGACAGGAAAAAATATTTTTTAGTAATGTAGATTTTGTAATATTGCCTTTTTACTACTTACTATTCGTGGTGTGAAACCAAGAGCCTTCCGTCGGGTTCGGCAGTGGCGCCGGTGTGGTAGAGGAAGGTGGTTTTGGCGCACCGGGCGGAGGTGGGGGTGGCACAGCTGAAACGTTTAGCGGTGGCAACGCAGGAGGTGGCGGTGGTGGACCGGCTGCTGGAGCTCCGGGCGCTGGTGGTGGTGGTGGCGGCGGCGCCGGTGCATTCATGCCTGGCGGAGGAGGAGGTGGTGGCGGTGCTGGCGCTGTTGATGTAGGCGCTGGTGGAGGTGGCGGCGGCGGTGGCGGCGGTGCCATTCCTGCATCGAATGGGGGTGGCGGCGGTGGTGGAGGCTTAGGCGCACTGGGCGCTACTTCCGCTTCCGTTTGTATTTCTTGATCACTGGTTTCTTTCGCTTTCACTTTGCACAGCGGACACGTGGTTGTTGCCGTCACTAATATTTCATCAGTCTGTATTGCCATATCTTGTGGAGATTGCTTGGGAATAACGCCAGCTGTCGCTGCTGCTGGTTTATCAATTTCGTAAATAGTCGCTTCACTAGCATTTAGCAGATCGGTTAGTTCTATGCAGCGCTTAGATGGCCGTCGTGTCATTTCGCTAACATTGAGCAGCTCGTTGACCACCGTGTGCACTTCGGTTAGGTTGCCACAGGCAAGCAGTCGCTTGCGGAGATTCTGTTGAAATGTGAGATCACCTGTGGTGGTATCCACTTGTACGCCTTTCGGTATGCGTGGCACTGTGCTGGGTGTACTGCAATGCGGCCAAACTGCTACTGTGTCCAATCTGCCAGGTGTCAGAGGCACAGATGTGGTTGGCGCCTCCGTGTGGGTCCATTGATACATATAATAAGGCTGAAGAATTTGAAAATGAAAGTTCAAGTAAGGTTAGGTTTTATAGTAATATTATGCATAACATTTTTAAGAAGGTAAACAACACTAATCTCTCTAAATGTTCTGATATTTTTTTCTTTATAATAATATATTTGATTGTGCTTGGATTGCTTTTGTTTAATATGATTTCATTATACCTATAATGCATTAAATTTTCTTTAAAATGTCGGTTATACTCAATACTAAATTTGATAAGAAAATTTTCTGAGCACCACTGTCAATTTTTACCTCTAGAAGTAGTGCCATTCGGAAAGGCTACACTGTGGAATTTCATAAATTTTCATTAAGTGCTCTTTAAGACTGAGTTTACATTTAAAGCAGGAACAATGAAAAGGAGCGTCACTTAACATAGAAAAGCTTGTTAGCCATACCAATACGGGAGTTCCCAGATTTATTTGAGATTTGCAAAAATATATAAGTGGGCCTCTCAGTTCTTTGATAAGCTCTAGATTTCTGGTAGTTTTATAAATGTTTTCCTTTGTTCATGGAGAGCTATCTAACTTTTTGTTTGAGATATTCGGTTAAAGTTCAAAACCTTCCATGTAGTCCTCTTCAAAATGCATAGCGACCGTGGGGGTCGAGAGTTACAGCTCAATCTTTTTGAGGTACTGAAGTCATAGTCACACTTATTTTCTTTCGGCTGTCAGATATGAACATAGAAATCAATGAAACTCCCCGTTAGCTGTCTTGATTTACCATCTCCGAATCGAATCGTTTTTTTAGATTGAGAAAAGGTTGTATTTCTATGTTTGTGCTAAAATTGATTCCGTAAGTTATTTGTTTTCGATACCAAAAGTTTCTCTAGCGATTTTTACACGGAAAAATAATCGAACTGTGAGTTTGCTGGGAACTTGGCGTTTTGAATTTAATTTTGGCTACGGAATCGTTGAAAATATTGTAAAGTATTTTGGGGAGTCTATTTTAACGCGAATCCAAGTATTTGAGTGGCACATAGTAGTCAGTAATGTTAAGATTAGGGAAACAGTTCCTAAAAATCATCAGTGGGAATCAGTGGGAAAGGAGAGGAGCTCAATATATCTTATGGATCGACTTAACCCATTTTGGTTAATGTCACGGGTATCAGCGTGTCAATTCTAGACTCATACCGAAAGACCTGAATTCTTAGCAAAAACGAGGTCGAGGAAATTTGTTGGAATCGAAAAAACCAAAACTCTCTGAAAGTACTCAAGACTATGACAGCCGAGGCTGACCTTAATCCTTAGCAAAAACGAGGTCGAATCGAGGAATCGACAACAAGACACGAAAGGAAGAGCTAAATTCGGGTGTAATCGAACACTGTTTACTTTTCCAACTTGCAAATATCACAGCCGGCTAAATACCTTCAGGTGTTGGCATGTATTGGAAAATATGATGAATGTGTTCGCCTTCTTTGTTCGACTAAATTGTGAATGGATTACAATCAAATCCTCAATCGATTTCATCTACTTTAGCCAATATAATATTAACATGCCACATTCTAATTCAATGCCCTCGTGGTTTCATTAAGCTGCTTCAGGTATCATCATCAATCATATGGAGTAAAGTCAGACGGAAGTTTGAAAATCCTGCTATTAGTTATATGGATGTTAGGACAAGTTTTCGAAAAATTTTATCTAATTTAGGCACCAAAATACACTTATGAGTAAAACACGCTCTCTCATTTTCATTGAGATAGGTCACATATTGGCCGACATAAAGTCAACCGAAACTTCGATAATATTTATATTAGGTACATACGGGCTCAGGGAAGCATTGACGCGATTCAAACAGTTCTTGACATTCAGTCAGACTGTTCTCAAAACACAGTTATCTCCAAATGTCAATTATATATTTCGCACATTGACCGATATTTTTGGTTAAAGTCACTAATAGGCACTTTGGTCCACATATTCGTTGGAATAGATGGCATTGAAAATTGTGTTATATGCGAGGTAGGTGATGCCATGCCTATCGTTCAAACTTGAAATCGGTTTTTTTATATAGGCCCATTCATTTGGCAGATAATAACAAGAACCTGTACATAAAAATGTCTAATATTCCGAACTGGAAAAACGACTACGCATCCGCCAAACCCCCGAACGTAGTTACGTCCCGAAACCATTTGAAGAGACCTCAGAACATAATATAGATCATTCATTTGATGAATTATAAGAAGAAGCTCGGTCAAGTATGCTGTAGAGTCCTAGGTCCTTCCGATTATTTGTAAAAATGTCTAATATTCCGATCCTCCCCAACACAGACGTGCCATAATTCTTCTATATAGTTTTCAGAACATCTCTTGAACACGTGACGTTTTGTTAGATGAAGTGAAGGGGTGAGATTTTTAACTATTTTTGTAAGATCTGCTACTTAAGAAGGACTTTAAATTCTTCAAGACTTTGAGCGGCACTGACAATGTATGATTCACCTCAAATCTTCTGTGGAAAATTAAATTGTTAAAAACATAATTGAACTGTGTGTAAAAGCAAAAATTTTTTAAATTTCATTTCCAACGGTATTGCCTTCTATTACCTTGAGTTATGCAATGTACCGCGCTTGTGACAAAAAAATTCGAAAATCACAACCAGGATAAGCCAACAGGGGACAGTGTAAGAATCTGCAATTCAGAAGTGTCGCGCGAAATAAGCAAAAGGGTAGGAGCAAACAACAAAAATAGAGGAAGAAAAAAGGAGGAAAATCGAAAAAATTAGCAACATCATACTTACAATTGCACAAAGAGCGCAGCAACAGCCGTCGCGCAAATGAAAGCTGCTGGCGAGGGAAGTTGTAAGAGGTAAGCTAGGAAGGGCTTCGAGTATCGGAGAAGCGCATAGCAATTTGCCAAGCCAAATTGTTAATGCCGAGGGGATTGAATATGCAACGGCACAAGGTAAAGGATATTGCGCGCTAACGAATATGTAACGGGAAATTTGTAGGTGTGTGTGTGAAGGAAAATATATGTGTCTACAAACATTTTTTATACCCTGCACAGGGTATATTAAGTTTGCCACGATGATTGTAACACCCAAAAAGAAATGTCGGAGGTCCTGTAAAGGTGTGACATTTTGCACATGTTCTTTTCTTTCTCAAGACGATCCTCATTGTCAGAACTGCCGATATCGAACCACTACAGCATATACATATGTATGTATCTGTCATACAAACTGAACAATCAAACTAATGTCTTTGTATGGAGAACTCTTTTATTTGTCAAGATATCTTCATGAAATTCGATATGAGTTATTGCGTATGATAATGGTGTAATCTCCGAAGAAATTAATCTGATCGGATCATTATAGCATATAGCTGCCATACAAACTGAACAATCAAATTCACGTCTTTGTATGGAGAAATCTTTTATTTGTCAAGATATCGTCATGAAATTCGACACACTGTATTGCCTAAAGCAATGGCGCAATCTCCGAAAGAATGTGTCAGATCGGGCTACTATAGCATATAGCTGCCATACAAACTGAGCGATCGGAAACAAGTGCTAGTATGGAAATATTCTTTATTTGTCAAGATATCGTCATGAAATTCGACACACTTTATTGCCAAAAGCAATGGTGCAATCTCCGAAAGAATGTGTCAGATCGGGCCACTATAGCATATAGCTGCCATACAAACTGAACGAGCAAAATAAGATTAAAAATATTTTTATACCCTTTCTGTGCCATAAAAATATTTCTACGAAGGGTATTGCAGCTTCACTGCAATCGTAGTTAATGGTTTTGCTTGTTTTGTTCTTTCTTCCAACATAAATGTTTGTGTATGTGTTAGTATAAACGTAAATGCAGGTGTATATTTGTGTAGCTGCATGAAGTCATGCAATCTTTTTCAAAGTTAAACGTCACCAAACGTTGATTGGCATAACAAAATGTGAGGGTGTGAAGGTGTAAGGGGAAAAACGCTTGGTATTAAAAGGCTAATAGCTGCTGAGGTGCAAATCTGTACCCACACATATACATTTTTATATTAATATGTATGCGAGTGTGTGTTTGTAGATATATGTATGTGTCCTGTCGCTCACTTCACAATTACAAAATTGCTAATACAGAATCACTAAATACATACCATGTATGTTTGTATCCATATATGTTGGTTATGCCTCGTCACACACACATTTACCGTCCACATCTGTGTTTGTTTACCGCTTTTTGTGGCGCATTTTAGGTTTAACAGCCGCTTCATACTCCAACACTTCGCATTGAACTTTCACACACATACACTTAGCCATACAAATGTTTGTATTTACCGTTGCATATGCACACACACCCCGCCATGCCACAAATGCATGTGGTAGTGTTTGTTTGTGCACTTGTTTGCAGAGTGCAAATTATCAACAGTGTGTAAACACTCTTCACAAATGGTGTGAAATGCGATTAAAAGTTCGTGTGTGATTTTTTTATTCATTCTTTCATTTTCATTATTTTTTTTTTGCTTGCAACTTGCCCTTTAAACTTGATTTGCATTTTTATGCGCGATGCTCTTAAAGTCTGAGCGCATGTGGTGCATATGTTGGGGGTTGGGCGGGGAGCGCGCTTTAAAAATTTTCAAAAGTGTTTAGTGCCTTTGAACGGCTGAAAGAGAGTATTTACTGTGTTTATTGATGGTGGCTGGTGGCTCAAATGCCTTACCCATTCATTTCTGTGCTTACGACTTTATATAACACATTCATATATGTACGTACGTACATACGTAGTATATGCTTATGATTATGTTCCCATAAGTGCAAAATACATACATATTCATTCGAAAAAAACTTTGAATAGCTCAGAGAAAAAAGTACGATGTTCATCACATTTTTGTTGCCGTTTTATAATTTACTTAGTTTAATGTTTTCTGCAAACTGGGATGAAATAAGGGGATTAAAATCAAAAAATCAAAAATATTTTTCGGAGTACAACCTCGTTAAGAGAAGTGACCATCCACTCAGATAGCAGAGCCATGAACTCATTAACATTGCGTTGAGGGTTGATCAAGGAGTGCCTAACCGCGCTATCAATAGCATCGAGTGTCCTTGTGATAAGACTGGTATGGCTAGACCACAGCGGAATCGCAGGAAATTGTAAAGCTGATGAGCTAGTAAGGAAAGGCACCCTAGAACCGTTATCCTTCTTGTGTTCTGCTACTAGATAGCTGGCCTTCGCGGAAGCTTGGCCATGATGGATTGCAAGAGATCTAATACCCTCTTTGCCCTCAGTAAGGTTAGTCTCTCCGTAGCTGTGTGGCTTTTAACAGTCCATTGCCCTATTGGCGTTCATGCTGTAAGATTAGGAATCTTACCAGATGCCATCTGCCGAATCTGTATGGAGGAAGATGAGTTGGAAATAATTCAACACTTCTTTCCTGTCGGTCCCGCATTTGGGAGGTCAAGCCTTATATACTCTGACATCCCACCGAATTGGCGTGTGTGGAAAGTTTGAAGCAATTCGAAGTTAAGTTCATGAATCGTTTGATTCACTTCTCTTCACATTTTGACACTTTGTCATCTAACACAAACGATTACATTTTACTGAAACAGTTTTAATTGGTTTTAATATTTTCATTTGTAAGTGCTTGTTTTGGATGTTCAGTGTGTTACTGTCTTTTGTGCCCTTATGGCCTGTACGGTATTTAGAAAAAAACTAACGAAAGTTTTTTCCACATAGCGTATAACCCGAACATCAGCAACATTTTTGTTTAGCTACTTCTAATCACAATCCAAAATAATTGTGGAATACTATATGATGTACTATGCCCTGCTCACAAGAAGGGAGATAAACCTTTTTAACATTGCATGTAAGGTTCTTTCAACAATATTGTGTGACAGACTTAAGTCCATTGTAAATAAACTGATAGAACCTTGTCATTATGGCTTTAGACCTAAAAAATCCACCATAGACAAGATTTTCACAATACGTCAAATCCTGAAAAAAAAAATCTTCACAAACAGATGATACCCATCGCGGTTTTGCCAATTTCAAAGCTGCTTTCGACAGCATAGAAGCATCATATTTGACGCCATGTCTAATGTTGGCCTTCGTGTGAAATGTGTGGAATGTGGTTATGCAGAATGACTCAACGTCACCTCCATCAGCTCTGTCAAAATCAGAAAGAACATCTCCAAACCGTCCGGTACCAGGCGAGGTTTTAGACAGAGTTATTCCCTCTCATGCGTATTTTTCAATGTAAATGTCGCCAGTCTGATCCGCTACTTTCTCTGCTATAAAAGTACAATGCTTCTGGGATACGCAGATGATATTGACATCGTAGGCAATAACAGAGCGGTAGGTGCATTTTGTTCCAGGCGCAGTGAACGAGGTTAAGACAAAGCACCTGGAGGCCAAATTAAGAGATTCCTCACGTCTTGGGAACTACGTCACTGTCGACAGCTATAAATTTGAAAACGTCGTTAAAGACTTTGTATAACTCGGAACCAGCATAAATCCCACCAATAAATAAAGCCTAAAAATCAAAGGCAGAATAGCCCTTGCAAACAGTTGCTACTTTGTGATCGGTAGGCAATTGAGAAGTAGATCCCTCTCTCGACAAATAAATATTACGCTCTATAAGACTCATTATTTCCATCCTATTATACGGCGCAGAAACATGGGTGATAACGACCCGAGAAAGTAATTGGAGCATTCGAGTGATATGTGCTTTACAAGACCTTTTCATCCTTCCGCGTGACCGATGAATATCGAAGAATATGGAACCACGAACAGTTTGAGCTCCACGGCAATATGGATACTCGTATAAATAAGTGCATAAAAATCCAACGAATGCACTAGTTAGGCTATGATTCTTCCTAGTCGCCATTTTCTGTTCGTAGTAATATCACTCTCTCAGCTTTTTTCGTTCTCAACTTTTGCTCTCTTCTGCTAGTTTCTGCTCGTTTTTTGGGTTAAGAAATGATTTTTATGTTTGCGCAAACACTCTTTCTTATAACCACATAAGCAGTGTGTACGTTCATTAAGAAGAAAAACCCCTCTTCGATTCGCCACTTTTGTGCACGCTGTATTTGAGCTTAGTTCCATTGTACAAAAACGAAAAGAATATCAGTAACAAACATACAGTTGAAACCAATAACACTTCCGTTGATTTTATGCACCAGGATCAGAAGTGAATAACAATCATGGTAAAGCTTGTCACCTCGTTAGCATTCTCTAAAACTATTCCAACAAACCTTGTTTAAGCTTAGATATTGACTGCATTAAAGAATTTAAGCGATGCTGTAAAACCACAAATTTTGTTTGTTAAGCTTACTCCCTTCCGTCTAGCATCAAAACTTCCGCACCTTCAAAGACAAAGTTCAGTGAAACAGCCACAATGACATATTGGCTCTAACATTCTGCAGTTATTTAAGCGTAATTTTTGTTATAACTGAGTCAAGTTGCTTAATTATTAATTTAACTTTTACCTACTTCATTTACAAATCCCTGCCGCATATTCCACGTTTTACTGCCACCTTAACGGCTTTCATTATCCCTCCTGTACTAGTTAGATGTTAACAGCTGTAAATAAGTTACGCTATTCTTTTATTGTGTCTACGTGACGCTTAACGGTGATAAAAGCCAAAAGGGCCAATGAAAAACTTAGAACACGTATTCCTAATTATTTCAACAGACCAACAGACTAAATTGGCGTGAAGTCACCTGTCATTTGATTTATTAACTTTGTTGCTTGACTATGTAATCGATTGAGTTAGCGAAGAATGCACCAAGCGAACACACGGGCCAACGAAAGCGAAGTTCTAGCCACCTGTACACGGTGTCCACCACAACGAAGTGGGCGCCAGTTTGTGTGGGCTTTGTGGCGGTTTAAGGGAGTTTAAGAAAGTTGTAATCGTGCTAAACATATATAATTTGTGTGATAATCATTTTCGATGGCAATCGAAGCTTGTCCTCCCAATCTTATCGCATAAAAATGCATGTAATTGAATAAAGTTCGGTATTAAAGTCTTACACATAAAAACTCAGCTACGCTTTTCGAACTTTTAATTACATTACTCAGACATATATTTGGTTTTTGCTTCTCGGTCTCTCTCTCTATCCACCACAGTTTGTAAAGCGAAAAACTCGAAGACATTTTAATAATTGCGCATTCATCAAGCTGTCGGTCTTTATTTACTGTCCAGTTCAAAATTTACACTGTCTCGTCTTAACCACTCTAAGAATTGCGTGCATTTCAGGAAGTGCTAAAAGCAAAGCACCGAAGTCATTTCTTTAGATTGAATCTAAAATGGAAAATGCAATTTTTTTGCGCCAAAAATCAACACAGACTTGTTGTAAGCGACGAGTCGAAATGTTGCTGAACTCTGTGGCTCTGAAATCTGCGACAAAAAATCCTCGGATTCTTTAAGATTCAGCTTTTCGACCGCTCTGAAGCATTGAAAGCGACTATGCAGCGTTGCACTCAATGAATTTGCATTAAAAGTACCGTTATCAAGCGAAATAAAATGGAATAGAACAAAATGAAAGGAGTAAAATGATAAAAAGAAAAACAATTTTGAAGGAGCAAAGAGGTAGCTCGGAAAAAATTGACACTTGAAACTGGGCACAGTTGTTAATGACACTTAATAACAACAACACTGGCAACAACAACCGTGCCCACGTCAAGCCTTTCATAGCCGTTGTGACCGTTTTCGTATTTTTTTTTTGCAGCTAAAGCTATCTAAGTTTCTGTGCGCGCTTAACTGTCATAACTCTTCGACGAGGTGCGCTCCACAGTAAATGGAGTTTTACGAAGTAAAGGGAATTATTGTTTTGTGAGCTCGCTCAGCTCAGTTGATCAGATACAAAAGAAAGTCTGCCCGATCTCAGTAGTAAGGAAAGCACCTCAGAATGGCTCCTCTAATCAAAAAATATAAAGTCGAAATGCTTGAAGAGCGTTGCTTGTTTTTTGAGACAAATTGAAAATAGATCCCTCCTTACAGCCGCCTCTGATTAGGGCATAGCTGTTGTGAAAAGCTTCTTTAAGTCAGCAATATACTCGGCACTGCCCGATGAAAGCAAATAGTTTCAGGCGAAAACATTCTAATAAGCTTTTCTCACAGCCAAATTAATTTACTACTCCGTAAATGAACAGCTGTTATACTTGTTTAGTTATTATTTTTTCTAATGATTAAATTCATCAATTGATTGCTATTTTAGCATTGCACTCAACCAAATTTATAGCATATACAGAAACCTTCAGAGTTAAACTCAACTAAATTTACAGTGTGGACAACAACCCGTAGAGTTGTAGTTCAGTTTCATTTCCATTTGAATTCTGAGCAAAGGCTGGTTAATTGATCAAATAACTCCTGTACGAAAAGGCTATAAAGTGGCATTAGTCGCCTCGACTAGAACTTCAATTTCGTCCTCCCCTTTCACCCGATCTCACAAACGCCTAGTACACTAAAAAAATTCAGGATCCTGCTGGACGTTACTGCGGGGATTAGATCCATTTGGTATATATAAATTTAAGAACTTTAATACTGGGTTTACCTATTTCTGTGCAGTCTAGAATTAGGTGCTCCGGAGTCCCCAACTCCATGCCGCCCAATCGGCTTTGTTGGTGTATGACTATGTAAAATGCCATGATTTGCTGAAATTTGCCTCCGGTTCCTGTACATATGGTACTTTTCAACCTTGTCAGGTTGTAATCACCTATTTCCGAGTTTGGTTGGTGCTTATCTTTAGACGACTTGACAGGTGACCTAGTAGAAAGGTACTAGTGTTCCCCTTGGAATCTAAGTATATGCATAGAAGTTCGGATTATTCCGAAAGCAGAGCCAAAATACTCATATATACATCACCGTCACCTTGATGGTAAGCAATTGAAAACTAAACGAATAGTCTTGAGTTTAGGAATGTGGCTCATAATGAAAATGAACCGTGTCGAAACTAAGAATACAAAGATGGAACAACAACCGATCTTCAATGGAATTTTTTTTTTTGAAGAAAATTAATATTTTTTCTGAAATTCCATTAAAGGATAGAGTTTGTCAGTTGAAATTTGTCTGTATAAAGTTCCGAGTTCCAAAAATCTTTCAATTAGTAACTGATTTGATGTTTTTGGAGGAAATTAAACATAGCTAGGATGGATTTCGTCAGTAGAAAAATTTCTGTACCGGGTTCCGAGCTCCAAAGATCCTTCAATTAGAAGCTCATCTTTTTAAATCCTTTCCGATTTTCGATAGGAAGAAATTTTTTTGAAAAAAAGTGATATATTTTTTCCAAAAATTTAACAGAATGGAGTTTGTCAGTTGCATAATCTCTATATGAGGTTCGAGTTCGAAAAATCTGGATCCGATCATCGACAGAAAAAAAATTTGATATATTTTTTCCAAACTTAATCAGGATGGAATGTGTCAGTTGCAAATATCAATATCGGATTCCGAGTTCCAAAGATCTTTCTATTAGTAACTGATCTGCTGTAAGTCGGATGGAATTTTCGTTGGAAAAAAATGTTTTTGAAGCAAATGATTGCTTTTCCTCTAATATTTTTTCAAACTCTAAGCATAATTTGAAGAACCCTAAATCGGTAGAAATTATGTCTACTCAATATTGGAGCGCACCTCGTTGCTGTTGTGTGAATAGTTTAGCATGAATCGAAGCTGTAGGAAGTGCAAAACACTCGAAGGCAAGTAACTAAGTCGTCGGTTGGCTGGCCGGTCGGTGGTGGTGCGCCTGCCTTGACAACTTCAAAGTACTCTGAAAAGTTTGGTTGCATTCTTGCTCTCGCAAAGGATTTGTATTTTTCTTTATTTTTTCTGTTTTCTGTTTTGAATTTTTTGCATTTTTGTAGCAATGGCTCACTCACGCTGAAGGAGTTGATAAGTTTTTTAATTCTTAAAAGTACCGTTTTTTCTATTTTTTGCTATTTCTTAAGTTTTCTAAGTGCAGTGGCAAAAGTCACTGAACGTTGGAATATCAATTTTTAATTTGTAGCAGGAAGTGTTGGCTGCGCTTTGTATTTTTTCAGTTCTTAGTTTATTTTCGTTCACTTTTTGCCATTACTCCTTTCCACAACTTAGTTTTCGTTTCAGAGTCAACGGTAATTAATATGCATTAAACTTTACACAGTTCGACTTTAAATGGTGTCTATAGCGCGCCTGCATTTTACAAATTCAATTTTTGAGTTATGTCATTTATATACTTACACTGAAGTTTTTAATATCCGTTTCCTCGGAGATCTGCTTTAACACACCCACATTGATTAGATTGTTACAATACTGTATTGTTAGATTATTCAAGTCTTGTTCATTGAGATTACTGCCCGATTGTTGCAGCGATGAAATCAGCCATTTCATGAGCATTTGACCTGTGGAGCAAAAGGAAAGTTGAAATTCTTATTAATAAAAGCTTTATTTTCTTTTAATGCAAAACAAATTTTGTCTCTCTGTTCTCCCTTATGACCGCTTTCACTCACTTATCTTGTAGGAACTATAGATCATGTGCAACATTTGTAAGAACGCTACCATATTGTGTAACGGTATATAGATTATCTCAAAATAGACGCTCTCACACATTGAATTATTACAAAATTGTTTAAAGAGAGCCTTTTTATTTATTTCTGTAAAGCTTTTAAATAAAATTGAGAAAAAATATTTTGAAATTGTGACAAGAAAATTCGAAGAATAGAAGATAGTGGAGTTCGTTTACCTTGAGAACAACTGTTATGTATATTTGAATGAGATTTTGAATACAGAAAGGCACAAGAAATTTAAAAAATATAAATTTTTAAAATAAATGGTAACAGGCTAATAATGCGAGGTAAGGCAAGCCAATTGGAAATAATTTTAGTCTGGAAGCTTTCATGGAAAGCTAAGTTAGACACTAGGCTTAAGAAAGCAGCTACAGCGTTCTCCAGCTGTAAAAGGATGATGGGGCCCAAAGCAGGATTAATGCCTTGGATATGTAGCTAATTAGCTCTACACAAAACATTCGTAAATCAGTTATTATATACAATAGTGGAGCGCTTAGAACGATGCCAATTCAGGCACTAATTAATTTTACATTTATTGCCACAGACGTGTTCTGTAAGCGACTGCCAGCGAAGTCAACTAATAGACTTAGGGAATCTCCCTATTAGTCACCTGTAATGGGAGGCACTCCATGATACTTACATCGACGTTTCTACGCAAAACCACGGGTTTTCGAAATCCTAAGCAATTCAACTTTACTTCGGTCCCTAATATAGCCTTCCCTTCCAGAGAATTTGAAAGGGGCGAAGTAGACAGGGACGCAAATATCCATACGGATGAGTCCAAATTTCAATCAAGTGGAAGGTGGTGTCTTTTCAGCAAAACTAGATACCAGAATCGCTTTCCGTCTACCAGACCACTGCAGTATCTTCAACAGCGGAGCACACAGCAATAAATGAAAGCCTTCTCGGTCTACTTTCCTACTTTTTTAAAGAAAGAAACAGAAACTTCAAATTTAACAGGGAATGTTTTTTTTTATCATTCTAAAGAAAGGTCCATTCGTTGAGTCCAATTTTCGGTGACACGTTAGAGCATTTCAACTGTTAACTGGAGACACGGGATTGTCCTCATATATAATACTTTAGACTTTACATATCCCCAGAGGAAAAAGTCTAACGGTATGATACAATATTACTCGTACACGATCTTGGTGGCCACTTAACAGGTCCAAAACATGAAATCACTAAAGTCTCTTGAGGTTTTATCAAAGATAAGGCAAGGCTGCCATGAACTTTTGGTGGATCTAACATTCTATTTTAAGATAAATCTGCAATTGGTTCCAGTCATGGTGATATCACTGGTAATTGTGAAGAAAATGAAGCTAGGCACTACTAACTATTTACTTTGACTGCTATTTGTCTTTGACAGCTTGTAGATATTTACTGGAAAAATATATTATAAATATAACTGAGCCTGGGATTAGGGAGATCATATAATGACTATAGTAATTATAAGGAGTCAGTAGGTGGAAGAAAAGGAGTGACTATATAATATCAACTATGCGAATGCAAGACTTAGTATAAGAAAATAATCGCAACTATCGGTCTTCGGGTTTCTTGACGACTTTTTCGGAAGTTGTACAGATAAAACTTTTTGTATTGATGAACTTCATCAGAAGCATGAGGTGGCTCAAAGGGGAAATAATAGAGTGAGGGAATTTTCGTCAAAGTGGAATTGGTCACCTAAAGATACGTCGCCAGACAGCCGTTCTATCTTACACATACTACTTTAAAAATAAGAAAGCTAGATGAGTTTTGGAATTAAAGTAATAATTTTATACTCTGGACGTTAATAAGTTATACATAGATTTTACGGGGTGAAAACGTCGTAAAATTCCGAAATAGTTTTTATTAATAGAGTTGCAGATCTTTGAGGCTGTCTGAGTGAGTGATGAGTATCGAAGAAGAGGGAACAACGATGAGGCGACATGGATATGGTTAAGCGCTTAACAATTCAATGAGCAAGCGCTGGCAAGGTCATGTCCTTCGCATGAAAGATTACGCTCCAGCGAAAAGATCCTTAGACTCGAATTGAAATCCATGAGTGGACAGACAAGCAAGGGTGCCCACGCATTCAATGGAAGGACCAAGTGCATAGCGACCTGTCTGCACTTGGGATGTGCCGTGAACTCGCAAAGAATAGAGGGAACTGACGAAGTTTAGCGTTCTCGGCCCACACCGACCCGAGGTTGTAGTGCCAAAGAAGAAGAATAATATAATTTTTAGAGTAATAAGGTCTAAAAGGTGTGCAAAACATTTGGTAATGTTCAAATAACTGTAGTCTTATATGTCTTATATGTAGAATCAGAAGAAATCAGGGAACTCATTTAGCCTGTTATTTAAAACGAAGGAACGAAAGTTGTATGAACAGCCAAATAACCCTCTTTCGATAGAAAAGGAAGTTGAAAAATTAAGTTTGAGGTAGATTGAAGATACTTTCCGGGAACAATTTTTGTTGGAAGTCGTTCACATTTTATTCAGTTAAAATCTGATTCAGCCATATAAAAAACGAATAATCTTAAAAAATTTTGAAATTATTAAATAAGGTTATGAAAAGTCAAAAGTAGTATGAGAAATCCGGCAATTGAAAGTAATAAAATGGCGCTAAACAATAAAGTAATGATTGTGTTCAAATAACAGTTCAAAAGCTAGTACTTGTAATAGTTCATTTAGCTATACTTTATAACTTCCTTTGAGCAATCTTATCAGAAGACTAAAACTAACTACTTGAGCATGAAAATTGTTGAATAATAACACGTATATTGCATTAGAAGTGCATTTGGTTTTAGTGCTCAATCAGCAGATAAGCAGTTTACAAGAAAAATAAATCAAGTTTGATATTTTTAGTAGAGATAACAACTATAATATAAGACCCTGGCCTTCACAAGGCCACAGCAATATTAACCGCTTTGATTTATCATCATTTGGCTGTCTAATCCTATGTTTGATCGAACGTTAATATTCTTTGGGAGGAAGACACTTTTTTTGGTAGAGAGCTGCCACCTATTAATAATTCTAAAACTGGAATTCCGAAATATAAAATATTTTAAGAAGTATTTCCAAAAATTTTACATGTTTAAAGTAGAGAAATTTTGAAAACATTTGCTTTGAGTAAATTTTTTTTCTAATGGAGTTGCCAGCTTTAAAAAATTTAAAAGGAAGGTATTAGAAAATCTTATGTATCTTATGTAGAAAGCGTTTGCTAAAATTCGTAACTCTTTAAAGTGTAAAAATTTTGGAAATATTTTCAATGAGAAAAATTGTTTTCTAATCGAGTTGCCACATTTCAAAAAATGCAAAACTGCAAGTTTAAAAAAAAAGTGTCATACTTAGTAAGCATTTACAAAAGACTGATATGCTGCGAGTGAAATTTTGTTTCTAATGGAGTTGCCACACTAAAAAAAATATAGTATCATAGAAAGCATTTAAAAAACTCTGTATATATTTAAATTGGAGAAATGTTGGACATATTTTCTGACTAAAATTTTTTTCTAATAGAGTTGCCACCTTTCACAAAGCATATAAAATTGGAATTTATAGAAGATATAAGGTGTTTTAAAAAGCGTTCCCCGTAAACTTTAACTCTTTAAAATAGAGAAAATTTGTAAGAATTTGCTTTTGTTCTAATAGAGTTGCCACATTTAACAAAATGTAAACTTGCAAGTACTAGAATATATCTATAGATATAATGTATCTATTTAAAGTACAGAAATTTTGTAAAGATTTGTTATGAGTATATTTTTTTTAATAGAATTGCCACCTTTAAAAAAGTAAATTTGGATTTATTAGAAGAACTAACATATATTAGCAAGCGTTCTCCAAAATCCTTTCCTGTTTGAAGTAGAGAAAATTTGTAAGAATTTGTTTTATGTAAATATTTTTTCTAATGGAGTTGCCAGCTTTCAAAAAATTCAAACCTGCAGTCTTTAGAAAATGTAAGGTATCCTAGCAAGCGTTCACCGAAGCTTTTTTCTCTTTGAAGCAGAAAAAATTCGTAAAAATTTGTTTTAAATTTTTTTTTAATGGAGCTGCCAGCTTTCAAAAAAATTTAAATTATTTAAAAATTAATTTATTTAAAAATTATTATACTTAGAAAGTGTTCCACGAAATCTGCTCGTTTTCAAAGCGGACAATTTGTTTTAAGGATTTGCTTTGAGCATTTTTTTTTATAGAGCTGCCAGATTTTATAAATTTAAGTCTGTGATTATTGGAAAATGTAACGCGTTTTAGAACGCGTTCCCCAAAAACGGTAGCTATTTTTTGTAATTTTACAAAACAGAGTTGCCACCTGTTGAAAAAAATAGTTGCGAAAAATATTACAAAATTTTAATTTACATGGCGAGTTTCGAAATTCGCCGTCTAATTAAATAAATTTTACAAAATAGAGTTGCCACCTGTCGAAAAAATATTATTGCGTAAAATATAAAACATTTTTAATATACATATCGAGTTTCGAAAAGTACCGTCAAATTATAAAAACTTGACCCAATTGACCCAATTTAGATATTAATTGCCTCAGCGTTAATTAAGTTGTTTGAGCACGGTATAATTATTCGTAATTATCGAAGCTTCTGTTTCAGAAATAAATGTAAAACTCCTCTGAGTAACTAGGAAATATGTTTGTATTTAATCGTTCAACACACTTGTGAGAAAACCTAATGAACTAGTAAATAAGAACGATGACGTCGGACAATCGGATATATAACACTTGAAAATCGTTTTTTATATTTTTTTTTTGTTTATTTTAGTATCTTTGTATGTGTAAGTCCAAAAGTATACCGCAGTATGAGTCAATAACACTCAATTTATCGATTGATTAATATTGTTGATATAATTTTGTTATTGTTGTCTTTTATATTTATTACTTCTAATCTGGCGCTGCACAGTGAGTTGTCAAAACTATACCATAAATTTCATTGAATCATTAATTTAATTTTTATTTGTTGTAAACTTACATTTTGCTGCGAATTCAGTGGATGAATAAGCCACTGGGTGCAATTGTGGCAACGCCAATTTATCAGGCGCGCCTACGTTGCCTTTGTTTGCGTTGCAAGGTTGGACGTGGGCTGATAACTTAGGTGCTAATACGGTTAAAGAACGCAATGGGCGTTCAATATGCGCCGCCAAGTAAATATCACAATAGTAAAGAGTGAGAAAATTTTGTAATTTGTGTGCGGAGATCGAAAAATTATATTCCTCTTGCGTACTTCGTATGACCTTGAAATTTAATTTGTCAAAATTCTTTGTGTGTGTCAATTTTATCGTACTGCCGAAATCGCCAGCTGACACTACAAGTGCTTTACTTGCGGTAACGACACTTGCCGCTAACTGTTTTAGTGTCTGGTTCCCTGTCGTCCCTTCGCCGCCGTGCAGTACCAGGCTTTGCTGCGTCGGCACATCGATTTTGTAATCTTGCGCATCAATGCTGACCAATTTGGCGAGTAAAGGGCACCAACCGGCCGACAACTGCATTTTGCCACGATTTCTGGCTTGTATGGGTGGACTCAGTGGCGCTATGCGCAGCTCCTGCTCCCAATCACAGTTTTTTAGTTGCATCACAGTTAAGGGGTGCGCTGGTTGTAGTTCCAAACTCTCGGCATAATCTATGTCATCGTAAGCGAACATATCCGCGCTCTCCAGCTCGTCGTAGAAACCTTGTAAATTCGGCGTTTTGAATATTTTCTGCACGATCTCATCACTTTTGTGATACTTTTCGCCATTTGTCAGAGACATGGTTTTATTTTTAAACACTTTTTCTTTTAATGCAATATTTATAATATTTTTTGTTTAAATTTTTATATTTAATTTCAATTCCTTTCACATTTCTAGTAATTTATTTTTCTTTGAACTTGTTTCCGTTTGCGCTCACTTTTTACATTTGCATGCGTCAAACACTCGCGAAAAACTAACAATTTTGTTGACACACTCAACAATTGTGCAAGTCAAGTCAAGGTGTTTTCTAGCTGGCAAACACTTGAAAATGCTTCGAACGCTTATCAAATCACCGGCTTGTAGCTGATAACCGTTGACTGTTGCGCTGAGCGTAACACTGCCAGTCAGTCTGCGAGCAACTGATTTATTTTGGTTACTAATATTTGTTTGCACAAGAGTTGATGTCATTAGAGAGATAGAGCATTAAGTACTTTTGTGTGGCTACCCTGTAGGAAAGTGATAACTAATCTGATACCTCGATAATCAAAAAAAAACTGTCAACATAACCTTGATTTTTGAACTGCTTTGCCGTGGCGCGGTTTGCTTGGGCTTCGGCTCACCTTTGCCACGATATGCGTTCGATTTCTCGTCTGTTTCTCGGTCGTAAGCATAGATCCAAGACTCATCGCCCATAATAATACATTTTATGACATCCTGGTAGTCGTAAACCATTGTTTCACAGACGTTAACGCGACGCTGTTTTAGGAAAATATGGAGTGATTTTGGTACCAATCGTGCTTTCACTTTTCTTAGGCTTAAATGATATTTCAAAATGGTTTTCATTGATCCTTACGATATTCCAATGATCCAGTAAGACCTCTGACTGTTAGTCGTCGATTCTCAAGCACCAATTCCTTTAATTAATTGGCGTGATGATCATTAGTAGATGTTGATGATCGTCCTAGACGTGGTTTGTCGCCAACGCGTTCTCGACTCTCTTTGAATAATTTGTACAACTCTAAAACCCTTGCTGGTGACAAATAATTATCACCGAATAATTCTGAATGTTTCGTCGCCAGAAATTTGATTCCGCATACGACATTTAAAGAAATTGATAGATTGGAGACTAGATTAGAGCGAGCCCTCCAAATGGCCTAACTGGGACAATTTATTCCGGGAGTGAAAAAAGCAATCGAATTCTATCTCCTAAGCTTTATTAAACTTGAATTTGAGTATATAAAATATTGTTCTATTACATTATGATCCAAATTGGCGGGTAATGGCCACGTCTGTAGAATCCCCTACTAAACTTCTAATCTCAAATATTTCACTTTTCTTTTCCGTCAGTTCGTTTCTTGTCAGGACTACTTATTACTATCTGAGGCACCACAATATTAAATCCCCCTACCACTTGTATGGAAATTAGCTTGAACTCGCAATAAAGTCTCCTCTTAGCTTACTGGCGTCTTATTCGTTACAATTGTTTTTCCTACAGGGTGTTTCTAAAAGTGCTGACTAGTATAGATTTGTGAGACATACTAACCGAGTGTTTAGCATTTGCTTTATAGCACTGATAATTTCTAAGTACTATTCGATCATTTGTTTGCACTGAGTGCAAAATTTAACGTGTGTGCATTAGCTCGATGACACTGTTGTGTGAAATAATTTACAGTTATTAGAAATATATAAATTTATTGTTTTGAAAATAAATGTTTAGCATGTGCGTGGGAAAAATTGAGTTGTGAAAATTATTTAGCTGTTTTTTTCTCAATATTTACAAAGAGCTTTTTTTATTATTATTTTTGTTTTGTAACAACCGTTATACAATGTATTTTGACCTTGAGCTTTTCAAAGTTAAAGGTTTGCAACTTTTACTACAGGTTTGAGAACTTTCTTTACACATTTTAACTTTTAGTATGTTTCAAATATAATTAAATTTATTTTTTTAATAACTAGTCGCTTTTTAAACCCGTTAGTATGCTGAGTATACTCAGTTTGCAGATTCTGTGTACTCAAAACGCGCTAGATGGCGCTGAAGTTAAGTCTTTTTCTTTATACTTATGCTCTGTTTTGGCTAATTCTCTAACTATATACAAATGATTATCTTAGAATAATATGAATCCAAGTTTTGCGCTATATAAAAGCACTCTGTAGAGTGTGTGGGTTTTTTTTCGCTGAGTGTATTTACCAGGCTAGTTCTCCTTTTACAAAAAAAAGCTCTCGCTAGATGGCGCAACAGTAGAATTATTACCAAAAATCGGTTTAAGTTCGTTTTTGGCTTACATATATCAGAAATATATATGGATACCTGAATAAAAAAAAAATGTTTGGATACCGGTATGAGAACAACGTGTAAAAAAAGCTCTACCGCTGGGTGGCGTTAGATCTTTATTAACAGAATTAGTATTTTCCATGCAATTGCTATAAATTTTATGAAATCAAAATGTTTGCATAGTAAACTCTGGAAGCTTTTAAAGTAATTTAAGATTTTAAGTTGGGAAATCCGAAAATATTCTAAACGTTTTTATTAAACTTTAGTTTATCTCTGTCATATGAGCTCTGAAATATACTATTTATATATTATAATTATATATAAATTAATACCTCCTTAATAGATAATTCCATATCGTCAAAATCACGTACAAAAATAAAATTGTTTGGTGTTCACCGAGTGAGTCGAAAGAATTTTTGGCATCCGAAAAGCCGTTATATCACATAAATCCACTGCTTTTATAAAATTCGCTTTTCTGTTTGGACTTTTTGGATACTTAAGCTTTGCGTTGCGTATGAAAATCGATCAATTTAAGTCTCTAATCCAAATATTAGTTGTGGTCGAGATGGATGAGAAAAGGAAACATGCATTGAGGATGTTCTTCTCTGGATTTTTACAATCTTTCACTCAAAATCACAATACCTTAATGAAATTGGTACAAACTCTCTATCTCTGAAAGCATTTCCTGTGGAACAAGCTAGTCAGAACAAGGGAAACGTTTCTATAAAGGGGATATTTTGTATTTGAATTATGGTGTCGAAAAACGAAATGAGGAAATAGTTATCCAGGTCATTCTCCCACTGGTCTTTTTCAACGGTGTAGAGGTCTTCCTCCTCCTCTGTTCCTCCCAAAGCTGGAGTGTTTTAATCCATTTTAACAACGACTGCGGTATTTGCTGTTAGGAATGCATAAAGGACCATAACTCTTCCGCAGAACCTTTCTCTCGAAAACTCGTAACGCCGACTCATCAGAACTTGTCATCATTCATGTCTTTGCACCATATAGCAGGATGGGGTTGATAAGTGAATTGTAGAATTTGGTTTTTGTTCGTCGGGAGAGGAATTTACTTCTCAATTGCCTACTCAGTCCGTAGTTGTACCTGTTGGCAAGAGTTATTCTTAGTTGGATTTCGAGGCTGACGTTACTGTTGGTGTCAATGTTGGTTCTAAGGTAGAGGAAATTATCTAATGCTTCGAAGTTATGACTGTCAACAGTGAGATAGGTGCCTAGTCGCGAGAGCGACGATTGTTTGTTTTATGACAGGAGATATTTCGCCTTGCTCTCTTTCACCACGAGACACATTTGCTTCGCTGCCTTATCCAATCTGGAAAAATCATAACTGACGGCGCGGTTGTCAAGGCCAATGATACCAATATAATCGGCGCCGTATTTGAATAGCTCGGACGGCAATTCATCGGCTCCGCTGCTTTACTGTTTTCAGACGGGCAATTGCCACTCAAACTTTTTCATGGCCAGGGAATCGGACTCACCATCTGCTGGAGTTATGTCTTCACTGCCATTCAGCAGGCTGGAGAAGTATTTTCTCCATAATTCCAGTATGATATGCTCTCTGTCGTGAGCTTCTTGAGTCACATGTAAAATAATCATTTTTGGCCACTCCCAAGTTAATGGTGCTCTGAGAACTTTCCTCACTTGTGTGAGGACGTCGCTCCATCCTCCTGAGGGAAGAACATACTTATCTAAAAATCCAAATTTGTTGATAAATAGATAAAAATTTTTGGTCTAAATATGACAAAAACTTCGGTAAAAATGGTAGGTTTTGGTCGATTTAAACTCTAAGCTCTGCAAAACTTTGAATTCTTGAGATTTCCCAGAGATTCAACTAAAGTATTAGCAGTACATATGAAGCTATGGATATAATCTTAACACCTTCGTGATAACTTAATTTGACTATTGGTCCTTAGCTTCTTGTAATAAATAAATTACTATGCGAGCACGAACAATCTTAACTAACTTCGTACCATAACGTCGTTAAATCCATGTATCTTATTTTCAATTCTCAAACCTGACAAAACATACTTTATTTTATCACCCACGTATGCCCTGTAGGTCACTTGTTAAAGTATGTTTACGACTTGCAGCCAATTCGTTTTATATGTCATTTTCAGCGCCTCAGCGCGACCTCATTACGCCTTCAAGTGCCTATTTGTCAACACTACTAATTAAACAAACTTCATTTGCGCCATAATGATAATTTATAGCGCGTTCTTCGTGCCACCAGCGTCTCACAAAATATCCCAAATTCCTTGCGTTCAAGCCTCTAGCACATACCCTGCCCCGAGCTAATGAGAACGATAAGCCAATAGCGCATTTGAGATCGCGCGCGCCTTACCTAATGAGATAAAATTTTTAATGCGTTACCGGTTAACGGTGTTGCAATGCTAAGCCATCTTCCCGGCAGCAGCCGCACATTGTCAGTGTCCTTCAGCTTGCTAGCAGCGCGCTTATACGGTTGTACCAACAAAGTTTAGATGATTATTGCCACCATCAGCGGTGTTTGCAAAATAAACGCATTCAAGTTGGCAGTCTTCACTGCACGCCACCTCACTCCCTGCTTAGTCCACGCTAAACCCGAAGCGCCGCGCTCCTCTCGACCGTTTGTTGTGTGCTTTGACGGTATGGATTTTCGGTAAACAACGAAAATCTGATTTATACGCGACAGCAATAAAACTGACAACAGCAACAGCGGCAGGAAGACAGGCAGGCAGGAAGGCAGCTCGAGCGTTGCAAGGTTCCTTGCCATAACAACACTTGTCGCTGTAAGTATCCTGTGCGCCACAATACAAGTCATCGCAGATGGTTGGCGTGTGAGCTTTCGTTTCATGTCGTGATAAAACTGCTAAAATGCCAAAGGTGGCGGCTGGTGGGCGGTTCTCTGAATGTTGCTGTTTTTGTTATCTCTGGTGTTGAAAGCGTCAGGGTAAGGTCGGAGGGAGTGTCGCTGCACAGATGGTCGCTCCGTGTATTGCAATAATGAAATGCGTTGCCGCATCTGCATCTGTTTGCAATGTAAAATGTTGCATGCACATAATTTTGCAACAATATTTGCACTGCGATCACTCTTTGCACTGCTATGCTCTATGCCGTTCAGCGATTTTATGGCATCTGTTTTGTTGTTGCCTTTAAATTTGTTGTTTGCATTGTTTGGTAATATGCAACAGTGTTGGTTGCTGGCTGGCTGGCTTGGTTATGTGGTTGTTGTAATATTCATTGTACGTTGACTGTTGCGGAATAATGGCGCACAGAAGTTTTGCTAAGCTCAAAAGTCGCACAGTGGTGTTGTTGGCGTCAAAAATGTGTTGAAATATTTAATTATAGATGAAGAATACTGAATGGTGGCATGTTTTTTATTTCTTCTGAATAAAATTATATTCGTCCCTCAATGGTCCTTGAGACTTTCGGGTATCGATCTGAAATTTTGGATATGGTTATTTGTCGGAACCGTCGATATCGGACCACCATAGCATATAGTTGTCATACAAACTGAACGATCGAAACCAAGTGCTTGTATGGAAAGCGTCTTTATTTGACGAAATGTATTCTAGGAATTTGTCATGATTTATTGCCCCAAGCAGCGGTACAATCTTCGAAAAACCTGTTCAAATCGGACCACTATAGCCTATAGCTAGCTGCCTTACAAACTCAACGATCAACGATTTTTCAGGGTTTTGAATATCTTAGACATCAATAAGGGATATTGGTTTCTGGAGACCTCTTGTCTATTACTTATATATCGATTTATATTTATGTATATATATTGTGAATGTGGGTAGCATGTAGCAATGTTTCGTTTAACTTTGCTGGGGGCGAATTCCATTCTTCTAAGTTTGCAGTGACGATTTTAGATTCTAGTTCCCTTCGATTTTACTTATTGACAAAGCTATATTTTTCATATCGTTTCAAACAACCATTATTTGTATATCTTCTGTTTTTCTTTCTGTTCGAACGCAACTTAGGCTTTCAAACCTTGACTGCTTCCTAAGTCCAATTTCTCAAAGGCCATATATTGACAGATGCGAAGACAAAAGGCTGATATAAAATGGGGATTACC
The DNA here is from genome assembly GCF_023373825.1 of Bactrocera dorsalis. Lineage (NCBI taxonomy): Eukaryota > Metazoa > Arthropoda > Insecta > Diptera > Tephritidae > Bactrocera > Bactrocera dorsalis. The sequence goes on from NC_064303.1 coordinate 92,923,106, forward strand.
TTCACTAACTCTCATCTTCTTGCTCTTTTGGGGAACATATCTCAAGTAGTCTTGAAGAGGCAGTGCTTGGACGACTATAAATCTGGGTCCATTACGGTTTAGTAGTTCCAACTGTCGTAAAAGTTATACCTCCACCGTTTTGTGACATATTTCTCGAGAAAAATATTCGCTATTTTCATTGAGACAAATAAGATTTATAACTCCATATACTCTTCTTTCTTGGCGTAGACACCACTTAGCGGTCATAGTCGAGTTTACGAGTATATATTAAAATTAATAGCTGTTCGTAAGTCTCGCTAAAACTAGGGAACGGCTGAACCGATTTAGCTAATTTTGATCATGAATTACTTGTGGCAATCCAGCAAAGGTTTAAACAGTGAAAAAATATGGGAAAATTGCGAGGAAAATACCACAACAGAGTCGGTATTTTTGGAATAACCATCAATATACAATCTTGAGGCAGTACAAAGTTTGACGGGTCAACTAGTATGAGATAACAAAACAGATGATTGTATGCTTTCGATTGTGTATTCTATTGGAGTTCTGTTGCTGAATTTCAGTCAAGATTTTCAGCGAAAAAGAACTGTCACTATCAAAATATTAAAATACCCTCCTTAGTATAGTATTATTCCCTCGGACTTTTACAGTCTCACAGGCATATCCAGCGCGTAGTAAACCGAGTGTTATTACAAATTCATCACTGAAGACAGTTAACATTACCTCAGTCAAAATCTCTTCTTAGTGTAATCTATGGATAAGTCATATATGAAAACAAACTATTAGGGGTCTACTCGTAAAGGTTCACTCTATGAAGACAAGTTGAACATTCGTTTATAGATTTGAGGGTTCAAAATTGATTGGTTCTCACTTTAGTATGATTGTGATTTGAGTGCCCACAGTTTTACTAATTAATTTTTCGTTTTTCGAAAACCGTCTATCCATTTAAGGATTTCTTTCAAAATGTCTAAGAATTCTTTGACTCTTAAAATGCATGTCATAAGAAGTATGTTTTTCGAATAGCTCTCCACTTTTTATTTGTCAATAATCTCTATAGTTTCAGTTATCGTTAGAAATGTACGTATGTCGTTTCTGTAGACGCCTTTTTTGAGTTTCAGTTTAATATGACCTTAATGTTCTTTGTTGTATTTAAGAATAATTTCAGTTTTTTCTAAAACTTATTCGTTTTATATAGGGTTCTTTTTTTAATATTTCTTTATTTATTGGGTTCTGTAGTGGTAATCTATCCATCCTATTTTCCTTGCTTTAACAAAGCAGTATATTTAAAACTTGAATTGGGAGTATATGGATCTTTTTACTCAAAGTTTGCTCGATATCTATTATATTTTTCAAAAATCAGAAAAGTGTGAGAAAGATTTTGACGTTCTGTGTTTTCAGGGCATGCCTATATGAGTACTGGGACGCTTATATTTAGTACTTTCAAGGGTTACATTTGTTCTTAGCTGGGATAAAATATTAAATTGCGTGTTTAGACTATAAAGAGCTTTTTATTCCATCAACAGGCTACATTAAGTTTGTCACGAAGTTGGTAAGGCCTAAAAGAAAAATTCGGATACCCTATAAAATAAATATATAAATGATAAGCAGACAGCAGCGAACTGAGTTGATTTAGCTGTTCTCCTCTGTCTGTTTGTATATACGGAACTAGTCTCTCTGTTTTTGAGATATCGATCTGCTCATTTTTGGGAACCGACATAAAATCACTCCAGCATATACTGGTAGTTGGCATATCTTCAAGAAATTTGACAGCAAATATTGTTTAAAGGAATGTTATAATCTCCAAAGAAATGGTTTTGTTCGGACCATTATAGCATATAGCTATCATACAATCGGAACATTCCAATCGTTCTTGTCCTTGTATGGAAAACTTTTTTACTTATCGAGATATCTTCATAGATATTTGGCACGAATTATTGATGAAAATAGTGGTACAATCTCCAAAGATTAGATAGTATATATACGGTTCAGATCGAATAGCATATAGCTGCCAATCAAACTGACCGATAAAAATAATGTTTTTTGTGGACTTTTTGTACTTTGAAGAGTATTATATTATAGTGCGACTGAAGTTAACGTTTTTTCTAGTTTACTCTTCCATTGCTCTTTAGCTCTCCGTTATATCAACTCAAATTTCTTTAGTTCTTTTGAAGAATACTTGTATTATAATCCCTTGGAAAGAAAAAAGTAATTTAATATTTTTCTTTGGTACAAGAAAGTCCGAGAAAGTTTTCGGAAACCCTGTAGTCCTTGTGATTATAAGAGCCTATCTGCACGAATATCGCATCTCTTATATTTAGTCTAAGTATAAGGTTTAAACTAGATGTAAAACTGGATAAAAACTTTATGTTGTGTTTCTTGGAAAATAAACACCTCTGTCGAGGTTAGATGTGACATATATTAACACTTATATACCGTTATATTATAAAGTAATAAAAAATAATAAAAAGACTACAGAAAATCCTAATTCAAAGCCAACTCAACACACTGTGCGACTGTTACTCTTCCAACTTTGCAATGTAGTTAGATTAACTGAGCTTGTGGCATCAAAATTTATCAACGCAACTTAAGATATTATTTCATAAAATTCACTTACAGTATGCGACAAAAGTTTGCGCATTCTTGCATAAATTTAAAGCAAAACTTAGGGCACTTTATTAACACTGCTGAAAGAATTTAAACCTTTCAACTACCTACCATTTAACGGCATTACTCTGCTATGTCGCTTGAGCTTTTTTCTTGACTGCGCACAATTAAACCGTTTTTTTTCGCAGCGAAAAGCTAATCGAAGATTATTTGCCTCAAACATCATTATAAAATTCTACATTAAATATTCGAGAGCTGGAAATTTCCGTTCTTCAAAGTAGGTAACTGAGGAGACGTCAAACGCTAGAGAGGGTGAGCGCCCGTTGAGTGAGATTCCTTATACTTTTACTTAACGGTAGCTACGTTCGACTTGGCTGATTCTCAAGATTACAATTTCCGCTTACAATATGCGTCAATATTTAAACAGAAATTAAAAGAGAAAATTTCGGAGAAGGCAAAAAAATCTTTCGCACAAAGTGTGAGTAGAAAAAATATCAACACACTCCGATAAAGTTAACAAAAGGTAAATACCGGTGCATGAATAATAAAAACGTGTGCAAATTTGCGCACCAAATCACACACAAAAGTGAGAGCGGGCGGGGCAGACAGCCGGCAGCGGCGGCGAAGAAGACACTACACAATGCCATAACATCCTTTCGCGCGGCGCACTCATTTGACAGGACGAAGGCGTTGCGGACTAAGTAAAGCCAGCAGCAGGGACCAAGACAAGCACAGAGGCTGTCAGGCAGAGAGGCAGGTTGGCATAACACAGGCTCACGCTTGTTTTACTTACCTTCGAACTTTTCATACGCAGCGAAGCTTAACTTCTCCGGCACATAAGATAGACGCCGACAGCCGCTGATATACTCCAAATGCGCGGCCATGCCGGTGGCGCTCGCACTTCCGTTTGCATTGGCGTTAATAGCGTTCGCGGCGGCGGCGGCTGCTGTAGCTGCTGCTTTCTCAGCCGTGAGTGAGGCGACTCGTTTGAGTACATTGTTGCTGGGTGTGGCGGGTGTCAAAGGTGTTGCTGCTGTTAGAATGCCACTTTCTGTGGATGCCAACGCTCCTGCTGTTGTAGTTGTTGCGTTCGTAGGCGTTGATGCAGCAACTTCCGATGCTGTGCCAGCCGCCGCAGCCGCTGTCGCTGTGGTTGTGGTTGGGGTCGACACGCTAGCGGTTTCCCGTTTCGTCCGTGTCGTTGGAGGCGGTGTCGCTGGTGTTGGCGATTGTTGCTGTAGCTGTTGCTGAGACTGAACAGGTGTTTGCGATGATTTAAACGAAATTATAACGGTTGATTGAGTTTCTGTCGAAGGCGGCAACTGTTTGCTGTTCGTTGTGCTGGCATCTGGCGAATGTGAAGGTGTTGTTGTAGGCGTCGGCGGTTGTTGGTATCGGTGGTGGTGGTGAGGCCGTGGTATCCGCCGTGAAACCATGAAAGAAACAAGAAAAAGGAAAAACACACGTTTCTTTGTTAACAAAAATGAGACGAACTTATATTCTTTGTAATTGTTTGCGGGCTCTACTTTGGCAGGCGGTGATGAGCCGGAAAAAAGGAAATGAAAAGAAAAAGGAAATCAGCAAAAAGTAATAAAAAGTCCATATAAAAATAAAGGAACAACAAAAAAATAAAGAACAAATGAAAGGCAATGAACCTTGCCAATAAACACAATAAAGGGATAATAAAATAAATAACCTCAGAAAAACAACCCCTCAACTGTGAGGCAACAAGAAAGAAATATTTGTATCTTGCTTTGTCTTAAAGAGGCGTTAATAAGAAGCCTATATATGCATATGGTGGATCATTTTTACAATTTGTAGTAAGAGTGCTAAGAAGCTAAAAAATTAGCGCTGTAATGAAAGCCTTAGGATTTGAAAGTAAAAGTCTCGGTATGTTTTGGTTGTTCGATATGCATCTAGTTCTATTCTGTTTCTCACGATTTTTGAACTCGAATTGCTTTAAGAAACACAAATCCTAGTAAGATTGGCGGAAAATTTTTTATCTAGCTGCTAAATATACGCAGAGCGTAGGATCCCATCTTTTTCCCGTCCATTGCTGCTGTTCTGAGAGCACCCAGTTCTAAAGTATAGTCTTTTAAAACAACCCCTAAGAAACATTATGGTTGATAGATGAAGGAAACAGTTACTAGAGCTATGATACGACTCTCCACGTAGATATATAAAAAAAGGTTGCTTCGGAAGAACAAGTTTCCAACTAATAATGATCCTTCCCACAAGATAGCGTCCTATAGGCGGACGTCGGATACCGGTAGTTTCCAGTATCAAGCTTCAGTTTAAAGTCCACTGTCGATTCAATAAATTAGTAGAGTTTTCAGCTTGGTGTCGGCATGTGAGCTGTTTGCAGATTACAGACCCCTAAAGGATCCTTGTAGAAATCGGAGTAGCGGTTAGATCTACAAAAAAGATTTGCTTAGGAATAGAAAACTTTCAAACATTAAGTTTGTTTCGGAAGAACAAGCTTCCAACTAATGCTGATCCCGCAAGAGAACGTCCCATAGACGGATGTTGGATACCGTGAGCTTCTGGTTTCAAGCACCGTCCACAGTTGATTCAATAAAGAGGTAGAGTTTTCAGCTTGGCTTCGGCATGTGAGCTTGCTGCAGATCATACTCCAAAAGAAGCCTTGTGAAGATTGGAGTAGCGGGTAGTTCTCAAAAAAAGTTTGCTTCGGAAGAGAAAGCTTTCAAATATTTACGATACTTTTCACAAGATAACGACCTATAGCGGGATGCTGAAAACCGGTGGCTTCCAATATCAAGCTCTAAATCACAGTATTTAGCTGGTTGAATAAATTAGTGGGTTTCGATATGCGAAATGACCGCTGAAGATTAAAGTCTTAAAGCAACCTTGTGGATATCTGAATAGCGGTTATTTGATGAACTGGACTGAAAAGCAGAATGCTGAGAGTCGGTGCCTCCCAACATCAAGCTCCAGTTTACAGTCTCTAGTTGGTTCCATAAATTAGTAGGATAATTCGATTTCGATATGCGAACCTGATCTTCAATACCTAAAGAACCCATGTGGAGATTTGATTATAGGGTATTTAATAAACTTAATTCAAAAGTTGCTAGAGGGAAGGAAACGTATATAAGAATTCTGTAAGAGAGGACAACTCAAAACGAGATTTTAGGATTGATTAGACTGGAGGCATGAACGGTGCTCAAAATTGTACCAGGCAGTGCGATGATCGTAAGAAGTTTTAAGAATGCTCTTTTGCGATTTGTTGAAGGAATGCTTTATGAGGTACGTATGGGGGGTATAGTGGTTTTTTTAATTTAATTTTTGGCTTCTTCACAACGGTTTCAGCAACCAGCTTCAAGCCGTAACGCCTCAAATACAGAGAAATTCAGGTCAGCGATTAGGGTTTTTGTGTTATGTCTCATACAAACTCTAAGCTCCTGATAATTTTCGATCGTTCTTTGTAGCTTGGCGGGTCAGTGTAGTTTATTTTTGTTGTTGTTGTAGCGGCAAAAAAAAAATTTTCTGAAGTATATTCGAGGAATCATTTCGAGTAGATATTTCTTCATCTGATAAAAATTCGAATCCGACGACTGTCGTGTGAACGGAATTTGGGCATGGCCGTCAGTTCCAACAAAGAATATGGTGATCTTATAGCGTTCAGGTGTCAAGTTATGAAATAACTTGCACTTCTAAACTATTGTTATCCGGCTTTTTAAGTGACTTAACCATACTAAATAGGACCGGACACAACAGCCTCGGATACGGCTATAACCGGGTAAGCGTTGTATACGCGAGTAAAATAAGGAACTGTACCAAAGCTTTTATTTTTCTTTAACCATGCATCTCTTATCCCAATGCTTCGACACCCTTCTTTTTTTTCCGAGTTTCCGAGTTTTGTACATATTATAATATTTGTCATTACTTTTTTTAATATTTTTAACTTTTATGTTTATTATTTTTACAAAAATGTTCAGTACAAACACACCAAATAGTCCATTTGTGTATCCCTTAAGTAAGTCCTTTTCTATTTACCCACGCCAATATACCCCTCTCTCAACGTCCGTCTCGGACGGCTCATTTATTTAGTCGAAGCCCTTCTTCGCGTTCGTGAAGTGCTTATAAAGTAACTTGATTTAATTAACAGTAAAAAAAATTATGCACACAAGTACTTGTGTTTGTGCAACGAGCTTTCAATATAATTGTAAAAATACTTTTAAGGTCAATAAACATGAAAAGAAGACGCAAGAAAAATGAAAAAATTATCTCGATAAAAGCTTAGGCAATAACGTTTAAAAACTTATCGTTTGAGAGAGAGAGGGAGGCGGAGAAGCTACGCGCTTGTTTGTTTGGCGGTGTTAAGGATGAGAGGCATAATTAATATGTTTGCATTTTTTTGGGTTGAAGGATTTTAATTAGAGGCAAACGGGTGTGCCTGGAAAGTTTTAAAATAACAGCGCATTTGCATACAATTTACAACTGATAGGCGTATTGATATGCCGGAAAGTTTTAACAGAAGAAAAGGTTAATCATTGCAATTTTATTATGAAAATATTATGGATGATTGTTATCAAATCAATTAAGGTATATTTTTCTAAAATAATATTGCTAACAAAAATTGTTTTAATCGACACTTTGGAAAAGTTTTTCATTAAATAAATGCGGCCAATGCACTCAAGTTGGTGTTGCCATTATAATAAATGTATCCCTAATTGGTTTTATAAAAAGTTAGAGTTTCAGTTAAGAAAATTGTATTTTAAATTGTAAGTTCCTAAACTGTTTTATAAAAGTCATAACTCTTCTCACTCATTTCTTCGTGGCTTCGTTCGCCATACGTACATATGTATATTGGTTAGGTAGAATGGTCATACAGCAATCGGCGATTCGGCGACTTCCAGAAAAATCTGCTTCAATGTGAAAGTAGATCTAAAATTATATCCCTTCTTTCACTATGATCCATATGAAGAAGGAAGCGATTTGAACGTCTATGGTTTTTTGATACCAATTGCTCTTTAGCCTGAACCAAAATAATGTGAGGTTAAACGCAGATTTGTTTTCTCAGTTTCACGCCTCTACGAATCTACAAAGTCGTGTAAATATTATTTTTTCGATTTGTTTGAATACGAATATACTGTGATCGTTTTTAGCTTGACATAAATCAGACTGAAATCAATGAATGTTAACAGCTTAAAGTGCTGTCAGGCGAAAAAGGGCACAGAAAGATCAATTCATCGGTTGACTATGTATACAGGACTTCAAGAACAGTTAAAAAAGCTGTAAAATGGAAAAAGATCGAATCACAGACGTCCAGAATAATATATACTTATGACTTGGAGGGAGTACTTCTTCGGTACGTTGAATAGACAGAGCAGTGAAACACCCAATTCAGTTGATTGACCATAACATCAAATCTATGACACTAGGATTGCCGTTCCATCACTCGGTGATGAGCAATTTAGAAAGGCGCGACTAAAAGACAATAATTCTGCAGGTGTCGATATATCTTAGGCCAAATTACTTAAATCGTCGTCTATGAGCTCATATAATACTATCTCTTAAGCTGAATATCATTGGCTGAAGGAAGGGGTTTAAGTTATAAGTCCATTCGAAAGGAGGGGAATTTGGGTGATGTTTACGCAAGCTAACATGAATTCGGCTTCTTAATATTGCATAGATCCCATATGTCGGTTGAAGCTCATAGAACTCTAAGGACCGTTTTCTCAATGACTGGTTAGCAGACATCTGTCAGTTAAGTTCTAACTAAAAAAATGTTCTTTTCCGAAAGAAGGTGCCTTGGTTAAGTCAAGCAGGACTTGATGACAAATGGCTGCTAATCAGGTATTGGCCAGAGCTCTTTTATCGAGGCTGGATTACTTGTCGACTTTAAATCGGTTGCGGTATCACAATCGGACGTGGTTTTCTTATCGCTAGGAGTCATGTAGCTCGAATGGACGAAAACACTCCAGCTCTGAAAGTATTCGACGCAGTACCCGCCGGGGGAAGCAGAGGACAATGGTTGTCTCCGCGCGCCCCCCGCCCGAAAAAAAGCTCGCATGAGCAAGCCGAAGGTACAAACGATGATTATTGTTTTTTTGATAGCCGTGGAATCGTCCACAAAGAATTCGTTCTACCGGGGAAAACTGTGAATCAAGTCTACTATAGTCAAGTACTCGAAAGATTGGGAAAACGAGTCAAACGACATCGCTCGTGACTGCATCCTTCATCACGACAACGCGCCGTGCCACACCGCCCTCCGGGTGTCTCAGTATTTGGCCTCTAAAGGGTTGCCGTGTTGCAACAGCCGCCTTATTCGCCCGACATGTCACCCTGTGACTTTTTTTGTTTCCTAAAACAAAATCGGTGCTCAAAGGAATCCATTTACAGTCGATTACGGACATCCAGGCGGCCGTGACGAAGGTACTCGCGGACATCCCAGTCGAAGCGTTCCAGAAATGTTACGAAACATGATAAACGCGCTGGAATCGCTGTATAGCTGTCCAAGGTGACTACTTTGAATAATTTTCAAATATACGGTTTTTATGGAATCAGTCTCATTACTTAATTGTCATACCTCGTATATGTACTCGTAAGTGATCGGCATGAACACCTGAGTCGATTTAGCGATGTCCGTCTGTCTGTACATATGTATGTGAATTAGTTCCTCAGTTTTAGAGATAGAAGTTGCTCATTTGTTGTAAGCCCCGATATCGGATCACTATAGTATATAGCTGTCATACAAACTGATCGATAAAATTCATGCCTTTGTAGAGAAAACAATTTTTTAGCTGACGAGATATCTTCAAGAAATTTGGCATGAATTTTAACCTAAGATATAATCCCCGATTTCAGATCGGGATCTTTTGTATTTACGTACGTATTTATGAAGGTTATTATTGCTTCTGTGTAACCGCACTTAACGTGTTTTCTTGCTCTTTTCGAAACTTCGGTAGCATAGTGATGGCTATCGAACTATGGTAGACTCTCTCAGAATTACTTAGTTTGTTACAGGTCCAATCGTAGAGAAGCATATGTCTAAATAACCATAAAGAAGTTATCCCATTGTCAGTATTACAACTTCTTGTACTTACTACAAACATTTGAACTAGGAATGTTCCATAAACATTTGATAATATTTCATGTGTTTGTATCCCCAATTATTGTGGTTGCAATTCCGCAACCATTTATTTACTTCGCAGACACACGCGCTGTCTCGTCGCCAGCCAAATGGAGTTGTGTATGATCTAGGATTTGTTGGTCAAAAGGGGTATTTAAATAATGCCCAGCTTTTGCCGAGCACGTGTGTCTATTATATGCTTGTGTGTGTGAACACAGCTGATGCGGTGCATGTACAAAACTCATACATGTATATGAAAGTAACGGTATTGTAATTGTAAACGAATTGTTTCTACATACATCTCGGTCTCCTTTGAGCTTGTAGCTTTTTATTTTGCTTGTGTGTGCGTGTGTGCATGTGCAAAATGAAAAGCATCCACTGAGGTCACATTCTCACGTCCACTATCAAATTTTAGCAAGAGTGAATTTATATTTGTCTGTATGTGTGTGTGTACGTTCATATGTCTGTTCACATGCAACTCAATTGCGCCGGCAGTGTGTTAAGGGGTAAAGTAAATGTTTTTGCCGCATTTGTTTTGACTGGGTTAATGGGTAAATAAATACTAGCAGCATGCGCCTAAAAGCCGGTCATATGTGTTTGACCTGCCATATATGTATGTATGTATATATGTGCACGTGTGTGTAATGTGAGCGCTCACTGTAATGGCACGTTGATAGGTTGCCGCTGTTTATTTATTATTTTTACGCAAATGGAGCGCTTAATGGAATGTAAACACGGAGCAGCAAGTGGATGAGCTTAAAGACTTAAATCTTTTTATTAAATATTATTTTGTTTTGTTTTGGTTTGATTGCCGGTTAAGTCTTCAGCCTTTGAATGCAAATATTTACAAATGTATTAACTGAAAACATATTAGAAACACTCGAAAAAATGCTTGAAATGTTTTTAGAAAATAAGTGGTACGTATACCAAGGGAAAAACTCACACAGAGTGTAAAGGCTTTCTTTGCAAATACAAATATACTGTTAGTTGCTCCCTAAGGAATTCAGTATTTATGCAGCTATATAAAGGTGAGCTTCAGTAAAAGTATTCAATTTGCATTTACATTAAATTGAAGGTGATATTTAAGCTTGTTGGATTGTTCGAGTTGGGTAAAATATGCAACATTTTGTTCCTAAACTCGCTGTCGTTTTGAGGATAATTTCGGAATGTTACTCTCATAAAAACACTTGTCCCTATTGGCCAAAACCTGGGACGGTCAATATTAACAAGTTTCTAGGACAAATTTTTTCACCAGCAAAATCATTCGTCATAGACGAGAACATATAGTAATCTCTTACTCCCAAGCCTTGACTATAAATATATTATAAAAGCTCTCCACCAAGATCTCTGAGATTTCTCTGAGCTTCTGGATAGTCCCTATCGATACGTGTGGCATTGGAACACAATTTCTACCCTATTGGTCAAAGCTGGTAATTTCTAGACGACTGTTTCCTTCTGATGGTCCAATTTGTATCAGTACAGGTCCGGATTAAGAATTCGGTCAAGAAGATCAGACAGTAGTCCTTTATTACCAGGCCCGGATTAAAACTCAGACTCATAAAAACCTCTCAACCAAGTCTGAGCTTCTGGGCTAGCTTCCCTAACGATACGTGTGGCATTGGAACACAATCTCTTTAATGTTGTTCAAAGCTGACAGCTTCTTTCTAATTGTCCAATTGTTGACAGTATAGATCCTAATTGATAGATGTCCGTGGAGAAGCAGCTCATAGTAGATGATGCAATGCCGACCCAACTATACTAAATGCAGAGCAAAACTTTCCTGTCTTGTATTCGTTTTGCCTTGACTAACGACTGTTATCTTGACGCTGTCGTAATTACAAACGAAAAATTTAGAAAGGGTTCGTTTTAAGTACGATTCAGCAGCAATTCGCAGTCTGAAATTCGGTCCATGAGTTGTTTTGGTATTATTTTCGATGTCACTTGGTCACTAGCCAGCTCTGAACTATAAGGGGATACATAAGAACATTCTAAACAAGCTTCTCGAGCTTCTGACGAGTTTCTAAAGACGTGTGTAGCCTGGCCTTGTCCTGATGGAACACAATGCCTTATCTATTTGTCAAAAAAGACTGGTTTTAGGCGATAGTTTTCTTCAGACGATGCAAATGAAAAGTTTGGCGATATTGGATGCCATGTTTGGACTATATAGTGGATACATAAGAACCTTCCAAACAAGCTCCTGGACCTTCTGATGAGTCTCTAAAGGTGTCTGTAGCATGGCATTGTCCTGATGGAACACAATGCCTCGTCTAACGGTCAAAATGGACCGCTTTTTTAAGAGTTTGACGATTTTCGAACTATAAGGTAGATACACAAGAACCTTCCAAACTAGCTCCAGGAGCATCTGACGAATATTTAATCTTCTAATGAGTCCCTAACGGTGTGTGTAGCCTGACGTCTGATGGCATCATTGGCTAAAACTGACTTCTTCCAAGCAATTACTTTCTTCAAATCCAATTTAGAGCTCGATCATAATAGCGGCCATACACAGGCATACATGTGCGTTCGATCGGTATGTGTAAACATGCGGTTTACTCGTGTATGGGCTTGTTCGCGTACCGATCCATGTTCGCTAAAATGTTTGATTTTTTACGATCTGTGCGCGAGCATGTTTATCGTGTATGGCGTTGTGAGCGCACAAAATCTCATTTCTCTCGTGTCGCCGAGCAGTGAAGATCGCGGACAATTGCAAGTGTTAAGGGGAGAGACTGCTTTAGAGGCTTCAAAAAATCGATTTTTTTGAGGATTTTTTTGGGAGGGAAAGAAATAATTGATTCAAGCGAAATTTCTAGGCTTTATAGTCATATATTTGAACATCTTTCACAAATTTTTTGAATACGAAATCTTTGATATTCTGCCTTTAGGAAGCAATCACCCGATGCATCTCGCATATGCATTTATCAGGAAAAAAAAATTCAAAGAGATTCATGTTTTTTAATAACTTATCTTCTAGTTAAACTAAGAGAATTCCAAAAAAATTTTACTTTATTTTGTTTAAAAATATGTTCAAACTTGACTTTTCCTAGTTTTTTTATTAGTTTAAATAGAAGACAATTTTATACCAAAGATAATAAACTTTGCCCAATTCCAACTTTGCCCGCCAATTAAAATAATCGTAAAAATAAAAAACCGAGAAATCGCGTTTTTCGCTTTTTGCCCAAGCGCTCATATACTTGTATGAATCTGTCTGACGCTCGGACACTATTTCCCTTCTAGCTTCGACAATATTTCGAGTTCCAATCTATAACTTTGTTTGTTGTTAGATAATTTTTAAAGAGATTTAAGCGATTGTTTGAAGCTTCTAAAGCAGGCTCTCCCCTTAATAAAGATTTCGTATCTGAATTTATTGACCTTATAAAAAATTAATTGGCAATTTGGCAAACGAAAAGTGAAATATATAAGAATAAAATTGAGAAAAATAAAAGTTGGAATAACTTATTAACGAAATACAAAGAAATAGATAAAAGTGCTACATTAGAAATAAATTCGAAGAAATGTTCCGCTTGCCTGTCGCACATGTTAACTGTGTGAAGAACGAACGCAAAATGGATTTGTGTGTCGTGTATGGGCAAACGAATTCACACAGATCGAACGCACAAGTGTGCCTGTGTATGGCCGCTATAAGGTAGCAGCTCATAGTCAATGATTCCCTGTCAATCTCACCAAAAACACAGCAAGAAGTCAGGAATATTGACTTCTTGGTTTAGTTATAACTATGAGAAAAATGGATGATATCCAACAATAACTTATCCGTTCATCCATATACCCATTACAATACTTTTCATTTTTTCATTTGACTACGTTCCATATATGTATGGTATATCGGTCAATATGTGAGAGATTTGAATGAAATTTATCGATAATGTTAATCTTAACAGAAGGCAGACTAGTGTAAGCAATGGTTGATTTAATTCATCTTTCTAATCCCATATATTGTCTCTTTTAGAAAGCCAGTATGTTCCTAGACAGTTGTCACAAAACTCATGTAAACAGAGCCTATATTTCTCTAATCCCCTTGAGTCCTGTCCTTTCCTATCTGGAAGGTAGAGCTTCTGAGGTACCATTTATAAAAGAAGTTTGACATTCCCCGGCAGTTAATACTAAATTTTCGAGAATATTCTAAGTCGGACATTCCCCGGCAGTCAATACTAAATTTCCGAGAATATTCTACCTTCAAAATCTAGTGTTCGTAGGCTGCCGTAAGACCATAAGGAAGAAGAAGTTGATGCTAATTGAGGTTAAACAATATTTATGAAGGGTGATTGCCTCGACTTTAGGAAAATTTGTAAAACTCGAGGGTTAAGACTATTTTAACGAACTTTGACACTTTCTACGCGCAGTTCATTATTTCAGAATAAAAAATCAGGACGAGATTTTCGGCTGATCAAGCCAATATAGGCGACTTCGCATGTAATGGAACTGGCTTAAGGAAATCAGCCAAGATGTAGCTATTTTTGAAATCTCTTTTCCTTTTTTAAATGAGACCTTAAAGCTATTAAATTATTATAAACCCTCCCTCACTCACCTGTTTTCTCCTCAGTTGGTGTTGTGTTTGCTGCCGTACCCAGTCGCGACGATAAATTATGCAATTCGATTTTCTTGGTCTTCGCTAGGTTACCAAAGAGATCCGCAGCTCCGCTCACTGTGCCCACGGCAGCATTATCTTGTGGCGTCACAGTGGCAGCGCTACCACTACTGCCGCTACTACTCAGCACTTGTGCCAATTTCTTACCCAGCTGCAACGCCATCTGCTCATCCGGACTGTCCGACTCGAGCTCGGGACTCGTATCGGGCACTAATTCCAAGTATGTCGTTTGTGAGACGGACAAATGCGCTACCTTATCGGCGCGATGTCGACGCTGTAGCTCGTGCACAGCACGTGCTGTTGTCGGCGAGAGTATGCCCGAAGTATCGGCCGATGTTATGCTGATCTCGCTGATCGGTCGGTCTTTGATAAGCGTTGGCAAATCGTTGAGGCCACGCGCTGCCAAACGATTGTATGTGCGTAAGTGTGTACGTTTGTCCGATTCATTTGCTGTCGTCTCTGAACTGTGTTGTTGTTGTTGCTCGCCAATGCTACGCGGTGATATGGGGTCTGTAAAGAGTGAATCAGAACTTGTTGACAATTCCTTAAGTAGAACAATATCATAGTTATTGTGTTGTTGCTGTTGCTGTTGTTGTGGCTCTTGCCGTGCACTATGGCGACCGGAGGAGATGAGCATGTTGTTGTACTCATCATAGACTTCCCCTTCATCGAGTGCGTCTGCAGCGTTGGCAAAGCGTTTTAGAGTGGAAAATTGTGCCGCAGCAGCGAAAGTGCAGCAAAAGGTGTGGAAGAATAATCAAAAGTTAGAGAAAAGTAGTGCTTTTCATTTTACTTTACTTTATGCTAAGTAAGTATCTTAATATACTGAAGCAAGGTAAAGGTGATTAGGAGGTGAAATGTTGCGGAATTCCTGTTGTTGGGGGAAATGGTAGTTTCCGAATTTAAGTATAGTGAGCGAGTGTTCATATATATTTTTTTCTAATTAAAATTTTGTCTCTAAAAACACTACAAAATAGAGGTGAGATCAGTAGTTTGAGCGAAATGATTCCTAGGTTATATAAGAAATGATTAAGTTAATGAGTCTAAATTTTTCTCTAGAATTCTATGAGAGAAGGTTAGATGTATTTAAGATATTAAAATGTAATGATGTAAAATATAAGATTTGCTCTGTGGTTTTCGATCTATAAAACTAGAACCATTTTACGTTATTAATCGATAATAATTCCCTTACTTTTTTTATATTTCTTGTCAAAAGAATACTCTTAAATTAACCTGAGAGTCTCTTCACAACTTTTGTGCGAAATAGAGCCTTTCATCACGTTATTTTCTCCAGACTATGCCATGAGGGATTTTAAAGAGAAAAGTTTGTTTG
Source organism: Bactrocera dorsalis (assembly GCF_023373825.1). Taxonomy (NCBI): domain Eukaryota; kingdom Metazoa; phylum Arthropoda; class Insecta; order Diptera; family Tephritidae; genus Bactrocera; species Bactrocera dorsalis. The sequence continues at coordinate 92,938,736 of NC_064303.1, forward strand.
GCAAGTAGACGAACTTCACTCTCCGTTTGAACCAGATATACTTCACAAAACTAGCTTTTGCAAAGCGGATTACATATTATGTTCAATAGCGACATATCTGAAATTATCTTCAAAACAGAGAGACCAAGAAAAGCTTTGTGAATACCCTTTAATAAATTCTTTCATAACGCAACCTCAAAGCGGCACCAATTTACTCTTCGCCAATTCGACTACGAGTAAATGGTTTATCGATCACCAGACGCGGTTTCCGAAAATATTTTTAAAAAATCTTCTTTCGAGGAGCGTCGACTGAATGAATAGGATATCAGCTACACTGACAGAGAGAGAGAGAGAAAGAGAGACAGCCACAGTCTTTAGGATAATAATTAAATAAACAAAGATTTATTCCTCGTGGGAATACGAAAACGGTTAGCAAGAAGAGAAAACTGTCGGGCAATCGGTAAAATTTGTAATTTTTGGCTGTGCTGTTTACTAGAAATCAAAATATTTGTTATATCGTAGCTGGTCAAAGAAGTATCCACCTGCCCAATGAATTTATATATAAAATTTTGTGACTTGTTTTTCTGTTCCGTGTCTTCTGGTCAAGAAATCAGTTGTGCTTATTTATACCTATTTTTTATACCAGTTGTTTGCTTCTTTCGAATTTTCATAAAGACAAAGCCAAATTCGGGGGGGTGCAATAAGGCCATGCGAGATAAGACCATAATGGTCTTATCTCTCATCCAAATGAGAGATAAAGCCATATGGTCTAATTTCCATTTAAATGTGAGATGAAACCATATATTTTTTTGATCAGATTGGACATAAAGCCATATTTTTTATTTGCAAATGAGAGGTAATGCCATATTTTTTCTTTTAAAGTAAAGTGAAATAAAGCTATTAAGGCTTTATTGCACTTTTGAAAATGGTTTTCTAGAAAAACTAAGAAAATTTTCGCACGGGGGAGGGGGCGGGCCGGCGCGCGAACGGCGCGGCGGGACGCGAAGGAGAGTAATCACAGAACCGCCAAACCATCCTGATATATATACTTACATTTTTTCTTTTCAATATATCGAATAAATTAGCAAATGTTAAGCAACCATGTTTTATTACTCTATTAGCAATTGTTTAAACTGTTTAGAAAATGGTACACTACTAAAAGTGCCATCAATGATATAATTGCTTCCTTCCGAGCGACTCATTTTGGTTATAGCATTAGAAATAGTCGGTGAAATAAATAAAGCGTATGAAAAGTCTTTTTCTATAATTGTGTCTATGTAAAATTTTTCTTTTGGATCAAATCTAGACATAGCGAATTGTTTTTGAACTTCTTCATTTGTAAACATATCAATGATTTCTTCGAATGTGGTAGGTTGTTTGGGATATTTTTCGTGTTTTATTTCAAACAACTGTCTACGCATTGAACCAAACTCCACTAAATGTGCAGATGATCTATGCTTTTTGCACTGATCGTCAAATATTTCACGAACACTAGTTCTTTTTAAAGTGGCATTTTTGACCTCACTTTTGATCGCATTTATTATTTTCAATTTATCAAACAATATATTTTGTTTTTCATGATCATGGACTGAATTTGAGTTTTTAATTTTGCGACAATGAAACGGGAGGTTGTTGAAATCAACTGCAACACCAACTTTACAGTTCTTATTGTAACAATAATAGTATTTAATATTTCTACTTGTATATTTATATTTATAGATTTGTTCTTCCTTTTCAATATACAAAAGTTTACTATTTTTTCTAAACCCTGGTATAATGGTTTACTCAAAAACTGTGTTCACATTTTCCATTTTGTTAAGAATTTCGCGAAATTGAAAACACGTGCACGGCAATAAAAATATGACATTAAATAATAACGTCATTGTCAAATGCACTTTTTATCAACACAGGGTGACTTCTAATAAAACAATACATTGCCAATTGCACTTCTTGTCAAAACAGGGTGAGGATTTCCCATTTTTGTTATCTTGTAAAAGGGTAACACTTTACTAATCTTTCATAAATAGCAAAATATAAAAAACGTTAAAAAAAATCAAATATGATTTTTCTTTAAAATGCATTTGAGATATAAAGCCATATTGAATTATGTGCTATTGTGAGATAAGGCCATGATGGCTTTATCTCAAATTCGAAAGCGAGATAAAGCCATATCGTTTTTTTCAAAATCATATGGCTTAATCTCCCATTCAGATGTGAGTTAATGCCATCATGACCTTAACTCACATGGCCTTATCGCACCCCCCCAAATTCATTGTATAATATTCTTAATATTTTGGGATACCAGCCAAAAAATTTCAGAAATTTTTTACGAAAAGCCTTACTATATCAGCTGTTAAATGACGGTAAAGCGGCTAAGTGTGACGTTTATTACGAAAAAGTTCAATAAGATCTGTTATTGCCGTTAAATGAAATTACTTAGTGAAGGACACAATACTTTTATGGGTTATTTCGCTACGACATTATTTGCTGAGCTTTGTTTTAAGTAGTATAAATAGACAGTTTTATGTGTTTATACAAATTTACTACTTTTATACCAGTTGCTTGATCGAGTCTGAGCTTTTTTTAAGTGATACAAACGGTTTCAAAGTCATTTTTAAATATTTATACCAGTTTAATACATTTATACCAGTTGTTTGATCCAATATTCACCCTACTTATATTGGTGAAAAGCATTAATATTCTCATTTTTTACCATATGTTGGTTCTCGACCTTACCCTAACCTCACAAGCGATTGCCCCGCTGATATCGGACTGGAGGGTCCTCGACGATCACTCCTTTTCGGATCACAGGTATATCGAGTTTAGTCTAGCCGGAGAAGGTCCGCTTAGGAAATCCTTTAGGAACCCTCGAAACACGGACTGGGAGGGTTATCGCAGGAGGCTTCGGCTAACTCTCCCACGCGCACCGGCGGTGGACTCGTTGGCCACTACCGATGTGGTGGAGGAGTGGGTTGAAGTCTTCAGCTCTGCGTGCAAGGATGCACTGGAGAGGTCTTGTCCACTGAGATCGCCGAAGGGCAAAGAGAAACCTCTATGGTGGACTAAGGAGCTCTCTGACATCAGGGCGTCTTGTAGGCGGCTTTTCAACAGGGCCCGCAGAAGTGGGTTATCTGAAGACTGGGCTTTGTATAAAGCAGGACTTTCAATATATAAGTCCGAGTTAAGGAAGGCCAAGAGGACCTCGTGGAAGTGCTTCTGTGAAAAAGTGGAAGGCTGTCACGAGTCCTCGAGATTCAGGCGTATTCTCGCAAAAACCCCAGTGTCCCTGGGGTATCTCAAGGACGCAAATGGGAAGTGGGCCCTCAGTAGCGAAGAAACACTTCAAATGCTTCTCGACGCTCACTTCCCGAGCAACATGTCCTCTGTGAGGGGATCTCTCGGGGTGCCGCATGACGATTGCGCGACCTTTGTCGGCATCCTGGATGAGCGACACTTGACGTGGGCGATTAACTCGTTCAAACCATTCAAGTCCCCGGGACCTGACGGCATCATACCAGCGCAGCTGCAACAGGCTGTTAAGGTGTCATGCAGCTGGTTGGCACCTATCTATGCGAACTGCATCAGATTAGGTTACATCCCGGGGGCCTGGAGACGAGTCAAGGTGACGTTCATCCCGAAGGCTGGCAGGGGCTCCCATGTCACGGCCAAGGATTTCAGGCCAATCAGTCTCTCCTCATTCTTGTTAAAGACTCTGGAGAGACTGATGGACTGGCATATAAGGAAGAGCATTCCGAGAGACTATTTGTCAAAAGCACAACATGCCTATCGCAAAGGCAGGTCAGTGGACACTGCCTTGCATACCATCGTGTCATGGCTCGAAGAAGCCATCGAAGTCAAGGACTTCGCTGTTGGGACCTTCCTTGATATCGAGGGAGCTTTTAACAATGTCCTGCCTGAGGCAGTAGTAACTGCTCTTGACGGTCTTGGGGTTGAAACGAACCTCAAGTGCCTCATTCTCAGTCTTCTGTGCGACAGAGTAATCGAAACAGAATGGGGCAGCGCGCGCGCGAGGCGTAGTGTGAGTAGGGGAACACCACAAGGTGGGGTTCTCTCTCCTCTTCTATGGATTCTAGTCGTTGACGAATAGCTCAAAAAACTAGAGGATCACGGTTGTCGGGTGATTGCCCACGCAGACGATGTAGCACTTATGGTCAAAGGAAAGTTCCTTAGCACCGTATACGAGTTGACGCAGGGATATCTCAGCGTTGTAACAAAGTGGGCGGTCGGTAGTGGACTCGCCATAAATCCAAACAAAACAGAAATGGTTTTATTCAGCCGAAAATATAAAATCCCGGCGGCACCGTTGCCGCAAATGGGAGGTATTCGCCTGCAACCGGCGGATACAGTGAAATATTTAGGGCTCATACTGGATAAGAAGCTTTCATGGAAGCCGAATATCGAGGAGAGAGCAAAAAAGGCAGCTATTGCCTTATACTGCTGCAGAGGAGCTATTGGCAAAAGGTGGGGGCTCTCACCGAAAGTGGTCCTCTGGCTCTATGACACCATAGTTAACCCCATCTTGTTCTATGGTGTCTTCATGTGGTGGAGGGCTTTAGGGAAGACCACATTGGCCAAGAGACTCGAAAGCGTTCAAAGGGCTGCGCTAATTAGCATATGCGGTGCATTAAGGTCTACCCCAACCATGGCACTTAATGCAATTTTGAATATAACGCCGGTAGATATTGCCGGTAGATGCATAGCCGCGAAGGTGGCTATCAGACTTAGAGAATTTGGTTTCTTAAAGGAACGTGCATCTGGTCACTCGGATATCCTTACAAACTTTGATTTCATACCGGATCATTTGGATCATGGAGTCGCCACACCGAACTCTGGCGGCTCCTTCTCTGCCCATATACCGACGAGGGAGATGTGGGTGGGAAGAAGCCGTTGGAGGAGGGGGGCAGCAAGCTTCTTCACGGATGGGTCAAAGCTTGGGGGGAAGGTTGGTGGGGGGGTTTACTGTCGGGAGCTCTCCATCAACTCCTGTTTCAGACTTCCCGACTACTGCAGTGTATTCCAGGCTGAGGTTGCAGCCATCAAGGTAGCAGCTGATTTGCTGCTACGGAGTGCATCCACCTTCAGAGAAGTGACTATCCACTCAGATAGTAGGGCGGCTATATTGGCCCTGAACTCATTCGTAGTGCGTTCAGGGTTGGTCGAAGAATGTCTAACGTCGTTAGCTCTAGCAGCTAGAGTTTTTGTGATTAGACTAGTGTGGGTACCGGGCCATAGCGGAATTGCAGGCAATTGCAAAGCTGATGAGTTAGCAAGGAAAGGTACCTTGGAATCATTATCGGTAGAATGGGAACGGATCGGTGCTCCTGTTTCTTCTTGTGGTCTACTACTGGATAGTTGGGCCTCGCAGATGCTCGTCCAACGCTGGGCCAGCACCGGCGCCTGTGCGGTTGCTAAAGCCTTCTGGCCCAGAATAGATCGTCGGAGATCCAATGAACTCTTGGCCCTCAGTAAGGCTAACCTCTCATTGTTAGTGGGTCTTTTAACAGGCCACTGCCCCATTGGCCTGCATGCGGTAAGAATGGGAATCTTACCGGATGCCGACTGCAGAAACTGTTTAGAAGAAGATGCGGTAGAAACAAGCCAGCACTTCCTGCTTGACTGTCCCGCTTTTGGGAGGTCAAGACTCAGACACTTGGGGACGCATACCTTTGGACACCCCACCGAACTGGCGGGTGTTGAAGTTAGGCGTCTGTGTAACTTCGTATTGGCTACAAAGCGTTTCGCCAATCTTTAAGTCCGAACACGGGAGTTCCTTTTCATTGGCATCACAAAGGACTAACTGTTAGTCTACGTGAGATCTTTGATCAGCCATCTTACCTAACCTAACCTAACCATATGTTGCCTATTTCTGATTTATACCAGTTGTTTGTTTGATTTGCCACTCTGCAAGTACCTGTCAATTGATTACAGCTTATTAAACGATTCTAATGTGTAGGTGTTACTGGCTACGAGCTTGGCTAAGTGATAATTTATGATATAACGGGTTTTTCAAAAACGACGCTGCAAAAGTAGATCGAAAGGGACAGCAAACGACGCCATATTTTTTCTCGCCATATTTTTTCTCGCTCTTTTTCTTTTCGGTAGATTCAGATTCAACAACGAGTGAAATTTATTAAAATTTACTACCGAAAATCGGAGTCACTGGCCTAAACTCTAACAGCGTTACGTCCAATTTATGGTCGTCATAATCGTCCTGTCAGATCAACAACTGAGCGTCTAGTGGCAAAATATGAATCCGCAGGCACAGTACAAAATATTCCCGTGCTAGTGAGGCAGAGAAGTGCCCGTAGTGTCGAGAATATTGCTGCCGCTAACGCATCAATTGAGGAAGACCCAAATCAGTCGCTCACACGTCGATTCTCAAGCTTTGGACATCTCTGTGACGTCGTTGTGGAGAATTTTACGAAAAGATCTTGACCTACATCCTTACAAGATCAAATTGATGCAATAACTGAAGCCGCTTGACCATTGGAATCGTCGCACGTTCGAGAATTGGGCTGAACAACATCTTAAAAATGATCCGGATTTTCATGGGAAAATCATCTGTAGCGATGAGGCTCACTTCGGGCTTAATGTTAGCTCACGAAATGGCCCAGTCAGTTGGTCGCCTCGGTCGTACGAGTTGACGCCATTAGACTATTTCCTCTAGGGCTATGTTCTAAGCCAATAAGCCAGTGATGGTTGATGATCTTCGTGTGAGTATCGAATGTGAAATTGCAGCATTATCGGCCGATTTGTGCTTGAAAATTATCAAAAATTGGGTTCAGCGTCTGGACTAGTTATTGCTGCCAATAAGCTCAGCTAACTTCAAATACATTCATATGATCGAGCTACTTTCCAAAATATATCAAGGCTTATATTTCAATCGATATTTGACTGCTTGATAATTGTGATTTGGTGTTTTTTTACATCAAACGAAATCTACTTGCACAATTAGTTTAATTTGTAGCAAATAATGATGCCCATCAACTATTTATAACTATTATGTGTTCACCCATCACACGCAGGAATCCATGTCCGATCCACAAAAAAAATCCAATACAAATTCTTCAAATACTTGCGCATTCACAATCAATCTACACAACATATGCTTGGAATAAACAATTAAAGCAAAAGATTTATGACATCAAAATTTTAATATGCGGCAAATTTATGAAACCCCTTTTTCTCCAAGCTGAGAGATGCCACACATATGTACAAACATACGTACGCACATACTTATTTTTTATTGGCGACCCACACATGACAAATAGAGACTTTCAGCGACAGACGCAGAAGTGACAACGCCAGCGTAAACAAAAGTCAGTTGCCAGAAGGTGATGGTGAAGAAAGAATGTAAAAAACAAACTTCCAGCGCTTAAGAGAGAGCCACAGCGCACATTTACATACCACGAATATGAGGCAAAGAACAACCAAAATATAGCGACTGGAACGTAGAGTGGGCAGAGACAGAGAAAAGGGCCACAGTAGAGCTGTCAAGCAGGGTGAAAAACAGCCGGTTACTAGCACTGAGCTGGCTAGTAGAAAGTATAGTGTCTTAAAAACTAGAATAACAAAACAAAAATCGCAAAAAAAGTGATTTAGAGAAGAAAATAGAAAGAAGTAAGACATTAAAAAATGACCGGAAACGTGCTAAGGTCGCTAGCTGGCAGCCAAAGGTCATGTGTGGTATTAGAAAGGTATTTTGAATACTCATAAATACAGTTATGTATAAATAGCTGCACATACGAACATTCATTGTATGTAATATATTAGCCCGCTTGCGTTTCACAAATAATCTGTGCCGTAAAAACTGCGCTTCTGTCGCGCTTTGTTAGTTTAAGGGACGCGTTGGAGCATCACACACATATACTTTTACATACAGTTCAAACATATGTGTCTGCATGTATTTAACAATTTGCTTGTAATGCCGCTGGCAGACTGCTATTAGTGGTTACTCGCTTGGAACTGGAATTCATAACACCGGAGTCGGTAACTGCGGAGGCGGTTGCGTGCAACATGACACGGCTGTAGAATGACCAAAACGTTATACTCGTAGATAAGTGGCAGCTAAATATTTAGACGAGTTTGAATACTTACACTCACAGTGGGCTAAATACAGCGTAGTGAGAAAAGCTCACAAAACAAGAAAAAATAAATAAAAGTTGGTTTGAGCAGTGTTGGTGTTGCTGTTGATGCGCTGCGGTTGGGTGAAGGGGCATAATGAAGCACTGGAAAATCATTGAATGAAAAGTATGAAGTTCGTAGTTGGTACTAATTATAGCATGTGAAGAGGTACATATAAACCTTACATACACATATTATATTGAAAATTATTGAAGACCTTTGTACTCGTAACTCCATTTCTCGGTTCTACAGATTTCTAATGGTTCTTTTTTGTGAGTAATTTTTGTTGATGATTCTTTCGTTTGATTTTAATGTTGGATAAACATAAATTGTTATACATTTTTCATATTATTCGAATTTGGTTATTACATTTTTGTGGATAATAAGAGTTTTGGGAATTTGGGCTTTTTGATAACTTCGGAATCTGTACCGAAAGTATGATCTGATGATCTATAACTTAGAAGTTTTGGGTGAGACACTAAGTATAAATTTCTGTCTAAGTGAGATTCATTGACTTTGGATCAACCCTCCGACCTAACCTGAAGGACACTACTATTTTTTTCTTTGGCAGATCACAGATATTTTTGTTCAGTATTGTTTGGCATTTCATCATTGAAACACTTACGCCTGAACAACGTTTACAAATCGTTCAACTTTATTACGAAAATTCACGTTAAAAGCTTGTGCAAGAACTGAAGCCGCTAGATCTTTGCAAACGACATCGCTTCGCTCTATGAGCTCTTGAAGAGTTCTTAGATAATTCGACGTTTATGAGTCAAATATTTTTCAGCCGTAAGCGGCAAGCAAACTTACCGCATTTGGGACGAAGAATTACCTAAAGAGATTCAAGAACTGCCATTTAATCCAGAAAAAATAACATTTTAGTATGGTTTGTAGGCCGGTGAAATCAAAGATCCATATTTCTTTACAAATGGTAGCGGTGAGAACGTAACCGTCAATGGTGACAGTTATCGCGCCATTAGAACCGACTATCTACTGCCTGAAATCGAAGTTCGTGATCTCGGCGACATTTCCCACACACCTAATCAATCAATGGATTTATTGAGATAACACTTCGGTGAGCAGATAATTTCACGTTTTGTGCCGGTCGATTGACCACCAAGATCGTGTGATATCACACCTCTTAGACTTTTTCCTATACGGACAACCCCGATTCGCCTCAGGCCTTAGAACGAAACATCATGCGTGTCATTAGCCTGCTACCAGTCGAAATGTTCGAAAGAGTCAAATAAATTTGGACCCAACGGATGGGCCATCTGAGACGTAGCCGCGGTTAATATTTGAAAAAGATAGAAGAAATAAATGCCAAAAAATATTCTTCAAGGTAAAACTTGACTTGTGACGAGTTTCTGGATACTGCACACACGAGATGATGATTCGGAGTAATGCAAGCTCCATGATTTCACTTCGAAGTCTAATCGACAGTCATCCTTGTGAACTGCACACAATGAACCCGCTTCAAAACGTGGAAAAACATAACAGTCGGCTGCCAAGGTTATGGCGTCTGTGTTTAAGGATGCGCTTGGAATAATTTTTATTCTACCTTCAAAAGGAGGGACCTTCAAGAGTGACTATTACAAAGCGTTGTTCCCACGGCAGTCGGCTCTATAACCTGAACGAACGCAGATCTTAATCCCCCAAGGACTGTCAATTCGGCAGCATGCTGCTACCACGACAACAACAACGACTATTATATGGCAATATTGGGCCGTTTGAAGAACGAAATCGGCTGCATTTGAAAAAAAAAAGAAAGTGCTGTTTCACTAAGGCAACGCACCGTGTCAAAAGTCAATGAAAACAATGGCAAAAAGCCATGAATTGGACTTGGAACTCCTATTGTATTCACCGCATTCACCTTATCTGACCTCCAACGACTATTTTCTGTTCTCAGATCTGAAAAGTATGCTCGCTGAGAAGAAATTTTGTCAAGCTGTCGATTTGATCGCTGAAACTGAGGCTTATTCTGAAGCAAAGCACAAATCGTACAACAAAAATTGTTTCGAAAAAAGACTAAAACAAATAGCTCTCTCTGTAGGGTTTACGTAAAAGAAATAGCTCCAGAGTTATGTCAAGAACTTGCAAATCGGCAGAGTTATGGAAAATTAGTTGACTTTAACAACTATACCATGGAACCCAAATAAGACGGCCATAATCCCTCCAGTTAGTATTAAGCTTATGAACTTCGGAGAACTCCAAAAAGACAGAGTTTTATTTTTCGATTTTTTTAATTTCGCGGTTTTTATTTGTGCAATTTTATTATTTATTATTATTATTTCTAATAAAATTACTTTTTTATTATTATTAATAATTTTATTTTTATTTTGATTGATTTCTTGTCATAATTCATTCTCGATTTTTGTTCCATATTTTTGATTTTCGTTCTGCATTTATGCATTTTTTCGAGTGCAAAGGTTATGAAATCACATGAAATTTTGTATGCAATATATTTATATATGTAACTATATATGCGGTTATGTATGTATATTACATGTTCACTACCTTTTACACTACTTTAGCAACAACTAAATTTATTTTTTATTTTCGCTAAGCACGCAAAACTATTTTCTTTGATGTTTTCATGCACTTATTTTTTCTTCTTGAACTCTTTCATTTCATCACTACCATAATTTGAACCTTTTCGTTTGCCCACCTGTGGCTTCTTTGCGTGTAATTGCACTTTCTGCTCCCACCGTCTGCTCGTTTACACTTTCGGCTGGCTCTTGTGCTTTCGTTCGCTGCTCGCCACGATATTGAACTTCAACACGTTTTATGGCATTCGCCGTTTTCCACGATTCTGTTTGTACGACCAACTTGCGGACGCACAATTTCTTTGCATTCTTTACACGCTTACCGTCGGTTACGGATTTTTCCGATTTTTCCAATTTTTCACTATCAACACACTGATCCAATGAGGCATTAATTTCACCTTTAGCTTGTTGTCTCTGATATGTGTACCGCTGTGGCTGGTTTAGACCACATTCGGCAGCAACAATTACATTAATCGATTGCGCCGCGTCGCTGTCTTTGTCACTGTCAACAATGAGACTTTTTGACGTTTCAACTCGTTTCACGTAAGTCGCCGAACCGTCGCCTGTGAAATGTAAAGCATTACTGAAGTCACACTGGAAATTAGTTTGTGTGAATTGTAGATTGGCAGTTGTAGAACACGCTTTGAGGCTCCAATTGGAGCTGTGCCTGCATTGTTGCTGCTGCTACCGCTGCTAAGCGCAGAGAAAGCCCAACAATGGGCATTGGAACACAACAGCGGTAAAAAAGAGCAGCAGCGGCGGCGTCGCGTTATTGACTGTTGCGGCGCTTTTGTTGGAGCGCCGTCAGTGTTGTTCATTCTGTAATTTTTCGCACTGCGTTGGAGAGTTCAAGTGTGTGCGTATATAGTATGTGGGGTATGTAATGAGCGGCTTTGTGGTTTGGTGATATTTAAGGTGTGTTACACGCCGTTGTATTAAACAGTCATTTATAGTTGCGTGCCGCAGTTGTAAAACGGAAATAAAACATACACATGTGCGCAGTATGAAGGTCCGTCGGGGTCAAACTTAATCAAATTAATAAGCTTCAGGTTTTGTATTTAAAAAATTAGTCAGAAAGTAGAGGTCATCTCATTAACGTGTGTAATTAACAGTTAGTCAGTGGTTTTTACTAATGTTTTTAGATGTTTATGATCACTGAGCGCAAGGTCAATGGAAAAATCTCCGGCCTGACGCATAAATGGCGCTACTAGAATTAAATCCATCTGATTTAGCCCTAACCTTGTGAATTACATATATCATTTTGAGTGAAGCCGCTTTTGTCCTCTCTCGACGAAAAAAACAAAACACTATAAGTCACACACTCACTCCGTTGGAAAGACCAGGTAGAGAAGGACTTGGTTTCGCTTGTTAACTCCAATTGGCGCCAAGCAGTTAAGAGGAAGGACTGGTGCACTGTTTTAAACTCGGCTATAACCACGTAAACTGTCTCTACGCCAGCATAGAAGACCAACTTTTGTCAGTTGAAGCAAATAATTAAATGGATTACGAGTTCCGGACACTGTTCCAGAAAAATTGGCTGTTCAAAGACTAGCGTGCTAAGTTTAGACCTGATGCAATGAACACCGAAAACTGTGAAGAGAAAGCTCTGTAGAAAATGGATACCGCGCGAGCTCTTTTTTGACCAGGAAAACGCCGATTTGATGATTCGGAACAGAGCTTGGAGTTGTTTAAGCGTAGTAAGCACGAGTTTTTGCATTGATATGTAAGAACGGATGAAAACTTGACTCCATCATTCAACTCCGAAGTCCAATCGATATTCATCCGAGTCGAATGCACACGATGAACCCACTCGGAAGCTTGAAAGAACGCAAAAACGCTGGGAAGATTATGGCGGCTGTATTTTGGGATGCGCATGGCATAGTTTTTACTGACTACCTTGACCATGACTACTTTGAACTATCAACAGCGTATTCTCCAGATCTGCTGTCGAACGACTATTTTCTGTTCTCAGATCTCAAAAGAAAGCTCGCGGGGAAAAAATTTTCATGGAATGAAGAGTTGATCGTCGAAACTGAGGCCTATTTTAACGCAAATAACAAATCGTACTTCAAAAGTGGTATCGAAAGGTTGGAGGATCGCTAAGATCAGTGTACCGCCTTCGAAGGAAATTATGTTGAATAAAATAAAAACGAATTTTTCTGAAAAGAAAACGATGATAGGCCGGGGACATCTCAATTGACCTGTTATTCACTTTAAAGGGTTTCCAACGTTTCCTTTTGGGGTCTAAGAATATACGAACAGAAAAATTTTCACTTTAAGTCCTCAAAACTAACTTCATGATTAAACTATGCTTCTTAATTTCGAATTTGTTCTATGACTTAATGGAAAATAATATTGCATATTAGGAGTTTAGACCGGCTTGAGCCTCTTATGATAAATAGTTATCACCTTCTCGACATTTCTAGTTCCCTTTGAAGTATTTCGGAAGCTCTATTATGTTCTACGGTTACTGTGCTCTTGACTGGGAGAATATTTTAAATGCTGGAGAGACAATAGTTAGAAAATGAGTAAGTTCTATACCTAAAGTAAGCGAAGAAGCCATTGGGAACAATAGTTTTTAGATAAATTATCCAAATCAAGAAATAACCCAGCATATGCAAGGGCCTAATGCAATATAAAGCGCTTGAGATATGATAACGGTTGTGTACTATAATGCATACAATTCTACAAAACTCTACACCCGCACATAAGCCCAACACTGACAACGTGCGCGCTCTCAATCAAGCCTCTCTTGTATAGTTATCTGGCGAGTACTTGAATACCATGCTCAACAGCACAACCGGCTTGCTTGTACCACTACACCCCTCCGTCACATACAATGCGTGTTTCATTTGAGCCCTACGTTTCGTAGCGGCTTGTGTTTGTACTCTACCATTTTGCTTTGCGTTGACATTCCAATTGCTGGCAGCGTTCTTGTTTATTGTCTGCGTCGTCGGTAGCGCCTGGAAATCTTCCAGCGATACGGTGGAATGAACTGCTGTTGCTTCCATTTGGCCAGCTTCCAAGGCATGTTTTTGTGTTTGTTTTGCTTGTCTGCTTCTAGCATTCGTTGTCTCACGCGCTGTAACACCAGCGTTGTTCACGTTGTAGCCGTCATCATCATCGTATTCCAACGATTCACGCTCTTCATCCGTTGCCTCAGCGGCGTCGATGTATACTGTGCCGCCAGCGGCTTCGCTGCCGCTATTACTGGTGGCCGCTGCGAAGAGATGCTCAATGAACTCACGGTGATCTTCATGCTCTCGCTGTGATGATCGGCTTGTGGGTGCTGCGTGTTCGTAATCGTTTGATGATTTTATTTCTTTGCTTGTCGTTGTTGTTGATTTTATTGTTTTCACTTGTTGCGCTGCTGTTATCGCTTGTTCTGTGCTTGTGGTGTTTGATTTTGGGACAACAACTGTCGGCGTTTCTTTTGTCTCAGGTGGTTTAGGTGCGGGTCGTTTTGGCTTGGTACCTGTCAATTTCTTGTTATCTTCTGTGGAGACTGCTTCTACTGCCGTCGTCTCATGTTCCACTTTTCTGCTGAAGAACTTTGATATCTTTTTCTTTGTCGTCTGTGGTTTTTGACTTTTTCCTGTGCGCGTTTCAGATTTATTAAAATTTTCAAAATATTATTATTGTTAGCTTTTGTTATAGGGAGTAAATCTTACTTTTCATAACGCAACTTGAACTTTAACTCGAAAACAAGTGGAGAAAGTCCGAACACAACTGCATGCAAGTTATTATACATAGATATAAGAAGGCTTATAGACATCTGTTGTATATAAGAGGAAAGAATAATACATTCTAGTAGAACAATATTTTTATTTTGGATATTTAAAACAAGAGCTACTACAGAAACTAAAGGTTTTTAAACTCGAATACAAATTTCGTATGACTGATGTTATGAAGAACTTAAGGATTCACAACTCAAATACTAATTATTAAGAGTGATGATGAGAGCGATATAGGAGAAACATATTTAAGTACAAATGTATAAAAATTTATTGGTTTTATCGCGTTAGTATTTCAAATTTTTTATTGTAAAGACACCGAGCTTTTTAGCCAAGTAAGGAACTATCTTTTTAAATCTCAAGATTTGCGAAAAACGCTATCTGTGTATGTATCTCTTTATCTAAGAGGTCTCTAGATCCTCATGAAATATATATTGAGCATAGATTGCCCATCGCTCAACACAAGAATTATTCAAGAAGTAAGCCATCGGAATGAAGGAGTGGGTATTTCCAAAATTTTCAAATTTTTCGTGACGATATTATAGCAAAAGCTGTTAAACACAGTATTATATGGAAGGTTTCAAATGTCATCAGAATGCCACATAGAGTTGGCGGATATTGTATGTACATACATAGTGATCTCTTGACTTTTTGTATATTTTTAAGCATTCTATTGTTGCAGATAACTGTGGTGGTATTTTACATTTAACACAGTGGTAAAATTTTTTTTAAGACCCAAATTTTAAGCGACCTAGCTTGTTCTTCATCTAATTGAGTGTTCGGTTGGGTTTTCAGAATGTTTTATATCATAGGTGATTAATATACATCAATCGCTTGAGGATAAAATTCATTCCGAGCTTAAGCGACCTAGCTCATTTTTAATCTATTTGAGGGTTCTTTAGGGTTTTCAGAATTTTATATAACGTAGGTTATCATTATATATCAATAGCTTGAGGTTTAAAGTCATTCAGAGTTTATGCGACCCAGCCCATTCTTCGTTCACTTGCTTGTTCGTTTGATTTTTTCTAATGTAGTATATTGTAGGTGATCATTGTACATCAATAGCTTGTGATAAAAGTCATTTCAAATTTAAGCAACCTAGCTCGTTCTTCGTCTACTTGAGTGTTCGTTTGGGATTTCACAATATTATATATCGTTGATGATCGCTATACATCAATAGCTTGTAGATAAAAGTCATTTCGAGTTCGATGTAGCATAACTAACAACATGCATAGATATGTATGTAACGTTTTATAAAGAATCTTAAGCAAAAGTCGATCGTAGATATTAATAACCATTTAAATGATTTAAGTTCTCTATTCTATAAGTTATATTGACTGCATTTGATCACTGTAACATTGTGTTGGGAGAACATATTTGAGATCAATGCAAATTTTTAATTTCACTCTCTCACTTTTTGCACTCTTTAATTGAATTATTGAAGAAATCAAAGGCGTTGATATGTATAGCATCCTGCATCTATCACAACTCTGTTAAGATGTTTTATTCCTATTTCCGCTACTTCATCTGGATGTCTAAAAATATTGGATCCAAGTTGCTATTTTTTGCTTGGCTTGGTGAAGGTAAGACTTTCGAAGAAGAAGTATTGATATGCATCTATGTCATGCTCTTCCAAACAGCTGGCATCTGATAATATGTTCAATTTGAAAGATGTTGTGTTCAGGAGTAATAGATCTACTGCTACTTTTATGGCAGTGACTTCCGCTTGGAAGATGCTGCTGTGTTGAGGAAGCCTACATAAAACTAGAGCTGGAAAGTTCCCGGCAGTGGACTCCACTATCAACAAGAACACCGCCCCTCTTATCCAGCGAGTCATACCCTTCGATGACTCCTTTGAAGGTATGTTAGCTGAGAAACTACAACTAACTGGTAAACCATTTATTTGGAGTAAAATCAAAGTGTTGAAGCTTTCAGAGCGCCCAGGCTCGCAGTCATTTAAATACTCAGATTCGCTAGTTCTGAGTCAACTGGCGCTGAATGCCTATCTACATTCTCCGAACATTGTTGGTGAGAGTCACCACTCTTTACCAAAAGCTCTCCGGCAGCAATACAAGGCAAAATATGCCAGTCCTGTTCTTTCCTCATTGTTGATAGGAGTCAATCTCTATCAGGAGATCGAAGATTCTGTCGAGAAGCTCTCCCATTAATGATAGATGAGACTTCGGGATTTTATACTTCCGAGGGAGTAAAATCAGTTCGGCCTTACTAAGATTTATGCTTTTTCTAATATTTATAAAGAGACATTTTTCACCAACCCAATTGCTTCCAATGCTAAGGAGCCTCTAAGTTAGCTCATATACGGTATTCAATAATAATAAATATTCCTTAACCTTTTCTGGGATATCATTAACAACCATGATCGAGAGGAGTGGTGAGAAAATTCTCCCTTGTGGGCTGCCCCTACTCACATTCTGTTGTGCCTGCGCATTACGTCATTTCGCTAAGATCTATCGCATATAAGTTTGAAGATGAGATAATCTCAAACGTATTCAAAGCTCTAAAGACCGCGGCAAAACGCTGTTGAACGTCTCCTCGTTAGGTCCTCACTGCAAACTACTTCTACTTTGCGGTCCTCGCGAGTCATGAGACAATAGTGTGAAAGACAATGATCATTTACCTAGGTATGTACCAATAAGCAAGCTGTGCTTTGAAAGTCGGTTTCATTTCCACTAATAATACTAGCTCATTTTAATGGAGTCGAAATCAAACATCTCCATTTAGCAAAAATTAAATTATGAACGGGTAATAATTTACACTGGAACTGGGAATTTTTCCGAGGGGAATCTTTTGGAATATGGATTAATTTTGAAAAAACTCTATGACACACTAGTTCATACTTCGTTAAACGCTTGAGAAACTCACACCAAACATGCAGCGCCAAAAAGTATGCAACATAAATTTGTACTTCCTTTTTCTGAGCTTAGCTACTATTACAGGATAGCATACTTTACTCTTATCATTAAAACTAAATTTCCTTAGACAAGAGTTTCAAAAAAAGTTTGAATTTATAATCAGTAGCCACAATGGATTTCAATATTCAAAATACAACTCTGCATAAGTTTTATTTTTAATTTGCGCAAGAGTTACGCTTATGCAATCAGCATACATAACTGTTTTATATTCGTATAACTGTGCATTTTGATATGTGCGAATTTATCGTTTGCCTATGCCATATTGCCTAGCGAAAAGTTTATTCTCACACACACACACGCACTTTGAACGCCTGCGGCAACACACGGGAGTTGTCAATGAGCGAAACAGGCAACCAAGCGCATTCGGGAGCATATGCAGCGCAGCTACTGTATTGATGCACCGTTAGGTGTTGGGGAGCGTGTGCGGGTGTGTAGCGGTGCATATTTTGCATTTTGTGCAGCACCGCCGGTAATGACGGCAATGCAGCGACATAATTCGGTAGTTGTGCAGCGTTCTGTGGCAAGTTATACTAACTGTAAATGTACATTCAATTACAGTCACCCACACACACACACACGCATGCGAAGCGTGGCACATAAATATGGTACACGCCAGCGCGTTGTTACGTTGCAAACTTAATTGACCACGTTTCAGCTGCGAAACTCCCCGGAGCGCAACGCAACGCGCCGTAACGCGCAACTCGTTCACAACACAACACCGCAGCAAAGAATCAAATTCACGCGGCAAAAGCGCAGCGGTGTGCAGTGGCACCACACCCACACATGCTCACAAACAACAGTACAAAGAGAATGGCAGAAAAAATGAATTGGAAACCGATGGCGGCGTCGGTGGGGTAGTGGGCAGAGAAAAATTGCCATAAAAATATTTGAAGCGTACGAAATTTGATTTTGAATTTAGACTTTTGGCCGCGTGACGAGCGCCAACACAAGCGCTGCTGTTACGTAATGGCGTGCGTTCAAATGTGTGTGACAACACCGTCACCGCGCGAAGGCTGCAGGAAAGTGTCAACAAGTGTGTGCAGGTGTATGTACATTAGGGTGTTTTTTTTTTGAACTATTAAAGCCGAATATCTCGAGAAGTATTAATGATAGCGATTTTGACCTCGAACCTTGTTTATAGCAAATAATAGCTCCTGTCATTTTCGAGATATATACAAAAAAATTCGAAATTCTTGGAAAAATCGGGTTTAGAGCCCGGTATTACCTCGCCGGTTTGAGTTATGCCTTTGTTGCACTCGGCACATTTATAGAGTGAACAATTCTGAGAAATATGCGTCTAAAGTCAAAGCGATGCCATAAAATACCTCTGATCTGTAGGAATTTAAAGATAAAAACTCACGATTGTAGTGTATTTTCTATGGAAAATTTTTACAGGCCTTGGTCCAGTTCTTAATGTTAATATTAAGGGCTAAAATTTTCAGGGAATTTTTTTAGGGTATTTCCAAGGAAATTTCGTGACGGGACTGAAAAAAATTAATAGTTCAAAAAAAAACACCCTATGTACATATGTATATATATTTATATATAATGCATACTAGGGTGAGCCTAGTCCATAGAGGATTTTTTTTCAATAGTATTTCTTGAAACATCACGCGTGTTTCGTGCCAAGTATTCATGTTAATTTCGTTAAGTGGTGTTTGGCATTTTATCATGGAAAGACCTAAGCCTAAACAACGTTTACAAATCGTTCCACTTTGTTACGAAAATTCATTTTCTGTAAAGACTATGTTTTGCCCGTTTCGCTCAACTTTTGGTCAACATAATCGGCCCACTGAACGTACTATTTGCAACACCACCACTCATCCTGGGACCCAGCATTCGTTATTTAATAATATTCGACCGAATATACTACGGCCAGCACGCAGTGAAGAAAATATAGCAGACGAAGACCGTTGAGAGTCAATTCGACGACATTCGAACCAACTCAGGCTGACGTACGAAACGACTTGGAGCATCGATATCTGAAATTGGAAGTGTACAAAATGCAGCTTTTGCAAGAACTGAAACCGCTCGACCTTTTCAAGCGACATCACTTCGTTCTATGGGCTCAAAGCTCCAAGAAGATCCGACGTTTTCGAGCCAAATTTTGTTCAGTGATGAGGCTAACTTCTGGCTTAATGGGTATGTAAACAGTCAAACTTGCCGCGTTTGGGACAAAGAAGAACCTGAAGAGATTCCAGGGCTGCCATTTCATCCCGAAAAAAACAACTGTTTGGTGGGGTTGTGCGCCGATGGAACCATTGATCCATATTTGTTTAAAAGTGATGCCGGTGAGAACGTAACTGTCAATGGCGACCGTAATCGCGCCATGATAACCGACTATTTGATACCTGAAATTGAAGCTCGTAATCTCGGCGACATTTGGTTTCACCAAAACAGCGCCATTTCCCACACATCGCATCAATCAATGGATTTATTGAGAAAACAGATAATCTCATAGCACATCATTTGTCATTTTTTTTTTTGTGGGGATGTGTAAAGACTAATGTCAATTTAGTCCTTGGAGCAAAACATCACGCGTACCATTCGCCAGTTACCAGTTGAAATGTTCGATTGGACCATCTGAGACGTAGCCGCAGCCAACATTTGAAAGAGATTATCCTCAATTTAAACATAACATATCAGTTTTCCAATCAGAAAAGCTATATTTGAAAAATGCAAATCAACCAATCAGGCAACCGAAGCCAGCGGTGGATGCTCAAACGTCAGTGGCGAACCTCCAGTCATCCGATCCGAACGTAAAAAAAGATGGACCCACGAGTTTATTAGAAATTTTGTGTTTCCAAAGAAATCAATTTTAGAGAATGGTTGAAAACAATAACACAAGGATTGGAGTGGCACCGGGCATTCAGCGAACGTTACGAAATCATGAAAAACAACTGAGTCGTCATCCGTTTATCTCTGTTAATGACGATAACATTGAAAAAGTTAAGAAACTGGCTTGAAAATCGCTGTATTGATACAAAAAGACAGCATCGGATCTCAACAGCTCTTATGGATCGACTCAAATGTTTTGGATATGAAATGTGTCAAGGTTAGACTCGTACTTAAAGCCAAGAGCGTTTTGCAAAAATGACGTCGAGTACAGAGCGTAAAAGAGATGCTTGACAACGTAGCGAGGATCCTACATTCATTAAACGCATTATTACTGGTGATGGGATATTGGTTTATGAATATGATGTCGAAACTTTTCAATAATCTGGCGAATGGTGCTCACAAAAAGGGAAGAATCCGAAGGCACCAAAGTTTTCTTAAAGGCCATACCAACCGAAGCTTACAACAAGTGTATGGAAATATTGATTAATCTTTCTGGGCAAGCTTGTACTTTCTGGGCAAGCTTGTTCAAAAGCACGAAAATAACCACTGATACAAAATTACATGAAAATAATTGTTTTTTATTTTTTGCAGTCCGGGTCAAATTTGATCAGGTGGTATATAGCTTTTGAAACTGGTAAGCCGATTCTTTATGTGTGCTTTTTTCAATTATAATTTCTTTGCCGTGAGAAAAACCATTTGTGTAAAATGTATTTTTTCGGCTCCAAAGCCTTACGACGTAAAAAATTATTTGTCAAAGATGCCATACATGATGGCTCAAAAATGGAAGACAGAGTTCGTGTGGGAATATACTGTACAGAGTTAGGTATAAGGTTGACTTTTAAGCTGCCTGGCCACTGGAGTTTATTTCACGTAGAGGTCTTTGCTATTGGGATATTTTGCCACGGAACTAACCTCTAATGCATCAGCAGACAACTCAAGAGCCAATGTCTAGGTGGACAGCCAAGCAGCAATCAATGCCTTAACCTCGTTTTGCATAACGGCCGGAAATGTCTTGCAAAGCAGGGCTGGACTGTAGAGTACAGTCAGATCCAAGCGACTTTACCAGGTCACAAAGGCATTGAGAACAATAAGATAGTGGACGAGTTTGCCAAGAGTAGTCTACGGATCTTACACGTGAAAAACGTGATCAACATTGGAATACCTATGTTGTGAGTGTACGACGATCTGGACGAGAACATGGCAAGGAAAATCTAATGAGATGAAAGGATCTAGTTGGGTGCAAAACTGCAACAGTCATGTGTACCAAACTAAAACTTCCAACTGCCACTTGATAAAAGGGACGGTTGGAGCATATCTGGAATACTCACTGGTCACCGTATAGTGACGACACTCGCCTTCGAAATGGGGCTGACAGATCGAGAAACCGGTAGGAAATGTCAAGAACAAGGCAGCAGCGAAACAATGGAGAATCTCCTGTGCACTTTTCTCGCACTGTAAACACTTGAAGGCTCTACGGTATGAGACACTGGAAGAGGTATCTTTAGTGAGGCTGCAGTGTTTTTTGTATTTCGTTTCATAAAGGGTTACTACGCCTCATGGAGTTCGTAAGGTAACTCCATCTAGTATCACAAAAGAACCAAACTGGTCTATGTGTGACTTTTCTAAGGTTCCCAAAAGGACCACACTAATGTTATAGCCATCTAACTGTATGTAGGTGAAAAAAACGTTTCCGAGTGTGTAGTTGTATATGAATGGTTTTGAACCAAAAGCTGATAGGTTTGCTACACCACCCTCAACGGTATCTAAAGCAGATTGTATGCGTGAGAGGTCTCGGTGCCGCCGACTTTAGATAAACAAGCGAAAAACTGTAAAGGTGAATGTATTAACGAACGGATTGAGGGCTTTATGCCGTTGCTTTGACTCGGGCACACATACTTACATACACACACACTCCAACACAAAAATACTCACAAATATACCGACACACGTAAACATGTCATTATAATGCGCGACATTGCCAAACTAACTGCATTCTGTCTGTGGTTGCTTTGGCTATATGCACGAACGCCTAAAAGCACACTTCTCGCTACGTGCGAAAGGCTTAAAAAATATTCAATTCCATTCAATGTATGGCTTATGAATTATGAATTTTGTTGCGATTGCAGTTAACACTTGATCTCTGTGTATGTGTGTTTGTGTTGGTATTTGTGTGCAAATACAGTTGGAAATAGTTGTTAGTGCTTGTGTACAAAGTATTACAGCTTCAAAAGAATGCAAATCAGTTTTGAAGTGTTTGCAAGCGACGACACTTTTGTTGGTGTTAATAGTAATATGGCTTTCATAAATACATATATATACAGTTATAAGTGTATTTATAAATATTTCTGTGAGTTTTCAAAGGATTTGCTAAGCCAAACGCCTCAGTGACAGCTGCTAAACTTGTGACATTATTATATTTAGTAAAATATTGTAACGGAATTGCATTTGGCTTTGCGAATATTTTAGGCACTCAATTCAATTCAAAGGTTATTGTAAAGTATTAAGAATATTTTCATAAAATCACTGAAATTTCATTCATGTGAGTTTGATATTTCAAAATTGAAATTAAGTATTGAAACTAAGCTTAATGTCGACCATTACAGCGTTTTTAAAGCAGCGGCGATTACCTTTGCGGAAGCATTAGATTTATTTCTATGAAATGCACGATCTTTTAGAAAAGCGAAGGCCTTACGGAATATTCCTTTACTGAATCAAAATTAGTTAGGTACGGCGTATTATCATTTTTAACTGTTACAGAGCTTGAGCAGAGGATGTTCCTTCAATACTTAGGTTTCTGTCATCTTCTTTGCATCATTTCAAAATGCAAAATTCAAACAGACATTTATGAAGTTAACGAAACTGATGCAGATCTTTGGGGCTTACATTGAAGGAATAATACAATACTTGAACTTAGACGAGGGGTCTGACAAGTTCATAGAATCGTTTAATGTTTCACAAACATAAACTCGAAATTTACTCGCGCTGTTCCATTTAAACTAAACAAATAGTTTGCTAGAAATTTTGTGTTTTCAATAGCATCTTGGCTACGGATTCAAATGTTGCAAAAATGTATTGAGGATTTTATTTTATTTTATCACGAACGGAAGTTAATGAGTGGCACAAAGCATTAATTTATGGTCATGAAGTCATCGAAAACTTGTTTAGCTAGTCGTCCATCTCTCACTGTTAATGAGGATAACATCGAAAGAGTCAACGTGTCAACGTTAGACTCGTATCAAAAGACCTGAATGTGACATCACACTTCAGCATGATTGGAATTGACTTTTTAGCCAAATACGAAACTAGAGAGCCACGTATTCATAAGACTTGGATGCATGTGACATTTTTATTTTTTCGAAACATATGGAGATATTTATCTATTTTGTTTCCTTTATCATATATGCTTATTTTTCTAGGACATAATATATATTTGTAATCGCGGTGCAATCCTCATTTATTTATCTAATCCAGTATCCTTATTTTTGTTTCCTGTAGGGCGCAAAAAGTATAGAATAGCTTCCTGAATTACATCCAGCAGCTGAAACTCTGGATCCTTCAAAATTCCAAAATTCGGTTAATGTTATTCAGCTAAGAGTGAGGGTGATATTAAAATCCCCTATAGTTAAGGGGTTATACAGGGTTTGTCCAGAAAGTAATGGGGCTGATTTTCTTCAACCGCGGCTGTACTTCGGAGTGTGCGCGCACCAACAGGATTCGCCAGAGGGCGTTCACCTGGATTTGGAGAGTCAGTACAAACATTTTCGTTCGCGTTCGCTAGAGCAGAGATACGCGATTGAATTCTGTTTGAAACTCGCTAAATCTGCACAGGGACGTTTGAGGACGATGCTCATTGTCTTTTTTTGACATCAAAGGCATCGTCCACCATGAATTTGTTCCTCCTGGACAAACCGTCAACGCTAAGCTTTACGTGGAAGTCCTCAAGAGACTCAAACGAGGGTCAAACGGGTCCGACAAGACATCGCAGCCGATTGGAAATTGCACCACGACAACGATCCGGCTCATACCGCCTTTCTTGTGAACAGCTACCTAACCAAGGCAGGGATCCCAACGCTTTCGCATCCGCAGCATGCAGCTTGGCTCTGAAGGATATTCCGAAGGATGCCTTCCGTGCAACCTCCAATGCTTGGAAATTGCGCTGACAGCTCTGCATCGACGCAGAAGGAGCCTATTTTGGAAGTTTTCAAAGAATTGTAACCAATGGTTCAATAAATTTTTTTAAATCGACTTAGATTTATTATTTTCTGTACAAACCCTGTATTCATTTGTGAATTAAAAAGTTTTGTTTCGTGTATAGTATATATTAAATGTAGTACATATAGTATATTTGTGAATATTTTCCGAAAATTTGAGGTTGATTCGGCAAATACTTTAAGAGATATGAGTGTATTTGTAATATTTTTTTAAGTGAGTGTAAGTAAGGCGGCTCCTAAAACCTTTTACTCTCCAAACGCTGTTTTCGGAGTTGGTCAGTACAATTTTTCCGAAATGGCTGGACTGATCGTTTGAAAATTTCAGATGACTTTCTGCAACTTTTTTTTTTTGGGAAGCTGTCATTTTGTCAAAACTAAAATTTGACCAGTCCTTCGTTCATTGCCTGTATTCCACTGGGTGGATAGGAAAGTTGGTAGAGTGGATTTTTAACGACGCCTCTAGGCCTTTAAGACTCCCCTTGTGGTACCACAAAGATTAAAAAACCGTTACTCCACTATACTCTCTCTTAACCACACTGTTGAAGTTCATCAGTGCAAAAATGTTATATGCGTTACCTCCGAGTTATCATCAAGGATAACTGCGATTCCTTTCCTAAACATATAAGGTCTTAGAATTGCATAGAAGATGTTTTATAGCCTTTTCTTATTTTACCCCCTGCCAGCTTTTATAATAGTTATTGTATAATATGCTCAGTCTGCTGACAGGACTGTCAATTATGCAGTGTTTCGTTCGCACTCCTACCCAAAAAATAAGGTGACATTTGAATTTAAACTGCGCGCGTCGAAGGATTTGGAAAACTGATTTTTTTAGGTTGGTAGTACTGTCAGTCACACTTATGTCAAATTTCATGTTAAAATATTCATTAGTGTTTGAGATACGTGTCGTTTTGTGAGCTGCTAAAGTGAGTTTTTCGTTTTTTGCGATGTCGAAATTTGTTGCGCAAAGAATTTGCATTAAATTTTGTTTACGGAATCAATTTTCTGCTGCGGATACGTTGAGGATGGTGCAGAAAGCCTTTGGTGATGAGGCTATGTCTAAAAAAATGTTTACAAGTGGTATAGTGAGTTCCAAGCCGGCCGTGAACGTGTCGAAGACGAAGGGGGTCCAGGGCGACCATCAACCTCAACCGACGAAGCTCACGTTCAGCAAATTAAAGATTTCGTGTTGAAAAATCGTCGATTAACAATTAGAGACCTTGCTGATGAAGTTTGCATATCGAAAGGCTCAGCCAATACCATTTTGAGGGATGTTTTGGGCCTTCTTCTTCTTCTTCACTGGCGTAGACACCGCTTACGCGATTATAGCCGAGTCAACAACAGCGCGCCAATCGTTTCTTCTCTTCGCTACGTGGCGCCAATTGGATATTCTAAGCGAGGCCAGGTCCTTCTCCACTTGGTCCTTCCACCGGAGTGGAGGTCTTCCTCTTCCTCTGCTTCCCGCGGCGGGTACTGCGTCGAATACTTTCAGAGCTGGAGTGTTTTCATCCATCCGGACAACATGACCTAGCCAGCGTAGCCGCTGTCTTTTAATTCGCTGAACTATGTCAATGTCGTCGTATATCTCGTACAGCTTATCGTTCCATCGGATGCGGTATTCGCCGTGGCCAACGCGCAAAGGACCATAAATCTTCCGCAGAACTTTTCTCTCGAAAACTCGCAACGTCGACTCATCGGTTGTTGTCATCGTCCAAGCCTCTGCACCATATAGCAGGACGGGAATTATGAGCGACTTATAGAGTTTGGTTTTTGTTCGTCGAGAGAGGACTTTACTTTTCAATTGCCTACTCAGTCCGAAGTAGCACCTGTTGGCAAGAGTAATCCTGCGTTGGATTTCTAGGCTGACATTGTTGGTGGTGTTAATGCTGGTTCCTAAATACACGAAATTATCTACAACTTCAAAGTTATGACTGTCAACAGTGACGTGAGTGCCAAGTCGCGAGTGCGACGACTGTTTGTTTGATGACAGGAGATATTTCGTCTTGCCCTCGTTCACTGCCAGACCCATTCGTTTTGCTTCCTTGTCCAGCCTGGAGAAAGCAGAACTAACGGCGCGGGTGTTGAGGCCGATGATATCAATATCATCGGCATACGCCAGCAGCTGTACACTCTTATAAAAGATTGTACCTGCTCGATTCAGTTCTGCAGCTCTAATAATTTTCTACAGCAGCAGATTGAAAAAGTCGCACGATAGGGAGTCGCCTTGTCTGAAACCTCGTTTGGTATCGAACGGCTCGGAGAGGTCCTTCCCGATCCTGACGGAGCTTTTCGTGTTGCTCAACGTCAGTTTACACAGCCGTATTAGTTTTGCGGGGATACCAAATTCAGACATCGCGGCATAAAGGCAGCTCCTTTTCGTGCTGTCGAAAGCAGCTTTGAAATCGACGAATAGGTGGTGAGAGTCGATCCTCCTTTCACGGCTCTTTTCCAAGATTTGGCGCATGGTGAATATCTGGTCGGTTGTTGATTTACCAGGTCTGAAGCCACACTGATAAGGTCCAATCAGTTTGTTGACGGTGGGCTTTAATCTTTCACACAATACGCTCGATAGAACCTTGTACGCGATGTTGAGGAGGCTAATCCCACGGTAGTTGGCGCAGATTGTGGGGTCTCCTTTTTTATGGATTGGGCATAGCACACTTAAATTCCAATCGTTGGGCATGCTCTCATCCGACCATATTTTGCAAAGAAGCTGATGCATGCTCCTTATCAGTTCTTCGCCGCCGTGTTTGAATAGCTCGGCCGGCAATCCGTCGGCCCCTGCCGCTTTGTTGTTCTTCAGGCGGGCAACTGCTATTCGAACTTCTTCATGGCCGGGTAATGGAACGTCTGCTCCATCGTCATCGATTGGGGAATCGGGTTCGCCTTCTCCTGGTGCTTAAGCGCGTCAAATCTCGACTGGTACAGAAAACATTGAATTTTTTGGAAAAAAAGGCGTCGCGTTGAAGTTTCTGAAACGATGCTTTCCGAGTATTAGGTTATCAAGAAATGCATTATAACTGGCGATGAGACTTGGATCTATGCTTACGACCTCGAAACAACCGATCAATCGAGCGAATATCGTGCCAAAAGTGAGCCGAGACCAAAAAAATCGCGCCAAAGTTGCTCAAAAATCAAGGTAATGTTGACTGTTTTCTTCGATTATCGTGGTGTTGTGCATTATGAATTACTTCCAACCGGTCAAACAGTCAACAAGGAATATTATTTGAACGTTATGCGTCGTTTGTGTAAAGCTATCCGCCTAAAAAGGCCGGAATTGTGGAAAGACAATATTGCCCTCGTAAATCCTGATCATTTCGCCAAAAACTCAACCCATATCGTTCCGCAACCACCGTATTCACCTGATCTGCCGCCGCGCGACTTCTGGCTGTTCACCAAGCTCAAAAGACCGCCCCGAGGACACCGTTTTTATACGATAGAGGAGATTCAATCCGCAGCGAAAACGGAAGTGAAGGCCATCCCGGAAAGTGACTACAACCAGTGTTTCGAAGATTGGAAAATCCGTTGGCATAAATGCATTGCATCGGGAGGGGATTACTTTGAAGGGGGTGAAATTGATTTGGAAGAATAAATAAAGAATTTTCAAAATAAATACAATGTCACCTTATTTTTTGGGCACAGTAGTTCTTGTGTCATCTACTTTGAATTTGAATAGTCAACAGTGTGCCGCACATATTTTCTTAATGCCACGATTGCATGTTTTTTGAGGAAGTTAGTGATTGACATCACCGATACTCACCTATATTTACAACATGCTTGTCTATTACATATCTACAAGTAGCCAGAGGCATATAAATTACCTGTTTTCTGGTGTCTAATTGCAGGGTGGTGCCTGCTCTGGCCAATTCATATGAAATTCTATCGTGAAATAGCAATTGAAAGAGATCATGGAATTCTTTCACTGTAAACCCTCAAAGGCTTTAGTGATCTAAAAGCTGGTTGGCTACCTGTATATGTGGATATACTTGTTGTCAGAATAAGAAGTCATTCTTTAATTGTTGTGATCTCCGCTTGGAAGACAGGGCAGGGTCTGGTATTCAGGAGGCGATTCTGGTGCGTTTTCAAATCCCACTCGATTATTCAGTTAGGACCCTCTCATATATATGCCTATTACTGCTTCCCTGCACACTTCACCCCCTTGACATTCTTCTATGGACGGGAAGGCAATATTGAGAACCGAATTCAAGTTTAATTTTACAGGACTTAGAAAATTCGTAATATTGGTTAGAAACTGTATTCATTTCTGCTTAAATATGTCTTGAGACATGAGCGAGACGCTGAAACACCCCCTTTGCCCTTGCCCAGCACTATCTCGAACTCGACTAAAGTCCTTAAGAGCTTCGGAGTTAAAAGGACTGGACAAAGTATCAAATTTAGATATTAAGTCGGTTTTAAGGTTCGCAAAAAACGTTGACATACTGTGTTACGAATTCTTAACCTCAAATTAAATTGAACCTCCATCCGGCTTTACTAAGGATCAGTAGGGCTTTGTATGGTGTGATATCCGGCCATTATAACCTATTATAATTATGTCTTTGGAGACTACATACGAATTTCAACGAATACGGCTGAGTTCTAATCGCCTAGCTCGGCTGAATGTACAATGTCGAGGTAGAAGAGATGATCAAGTTGATCGCTGTTATTTCGGCGTTGTAAATCTTTTTGGAAAGGCAGATAGTACAAATCATAAGGTAGTCTTTAAAATTGTCGGCAATGCTTGCCGTTTAGACTATCAGTCAGACTATTTTTTTGAATTTTTCTACAAAACCGAACTTTTTACCGAATAAAGTCAAAGAAAATATTTCTAAAACCTTTTAAGACTTTATTGAAAAAACTGGATTTTTCAGTAGATTTACGTTTACCGAAATCGCCTTGGTTATTTGCTAGTATTTAATGAAATGATTTGCCAATTGTTTTCTACTCCCACTACGCGGAAACTACAACAACATTAAGGAAAGAGGAAAAGCTCAAGAAAATTAACTTTGAAAACTCTTTTTTCTGCGATACTTTCCAACTTTTTAAAAGGCAATCAAAAGATCTATAAAAGTAGTATTAAAGTTAAGAACAACGAAACATGAAAAGACGAAAGAACGAATAATGAACAATAAATAACAATTATAAAACGAAACGCTAGTAAATCAGCCAACTGCCAAAATCAGTAAATATTTAACGCTACAAATTGCATTTCCGTTTAATTTAAAAATACACAGACATATTTATAGAATTTCGCAACTTCTTCGCAGGAAGTACAGAGTAACGGTAACAAATGTAACAAGCAAACAAGTCAACATGAACAACAATAATAAAAACAACAATTTGGTGAAACTTGATAAGCAACTGCTGTAGCATTAAGGGTATATATATATATATGTATAAGGGTATTCACTATAGAGTAGAGTATACGTGTAGTGGGATTTCAGGAGCAAGTTTTTAATATGTACACCAACAACAAAGTAAGAACCAACAAAACGTAGGAGGAAGAAAGTAAACCAAAACTGTTTTACAAGACACAATAGAATGAAAGCCACAAACTTACGAAAATCCATTTGTTCATCCTCCAATTGCCTTATCACAGACGCATGACTTTGGCGTAGCATCAGCAGCTCCTCCTCGATCGAGTCATCGTAAGCGGAAGTCGATGTGGGTGTGGCGACGATGGCCTCCTTCGATGCGGACGCTGTCGGCTGTTGCTGCTGCTGCTGCGTTGTTTGTTTCCTTTGGCTGAAACGTGCAAAAACTTTCACTCGACTGCCGCGACGACTCTTCTGCGTGCCACCAGCGCCGACACCAGTGCCACCACCTGCGCCATTTGTCGGCGTTTGCGGCTCATGAGCTGGCGCGCTATTGTTTGTTTGCGTATTGCCCATACTTTCGGCGTTAGTCGGCGCGCTTGAGCGGGTTCGCTACAATTGCAAGAGAAGCGATGAGCGGCGAAGTGGAGAGAAGGGAAGAAAATCAAAAAGTATTAAAGTCAATTACAACATTGTTTAATCGTATTAATTTTCTACTTAAATTCAAAGTGAAGTGATATCGAATGAATTCGAGAAAGCAATGTTTGTTAATGAGTGATTCTTAAGTATTTTCTTAATGATCTTATTGCTACCCCATATTGTCTCTGAGTTGATGTGAAAGAAACAAAAAATACTGAAAATAATTATTTGAGTGGATAACTTATTCTAAGGGATTTTTAAAGGTTCAAGAAATGCTTTCTTTTTAATAAAGTGGAGGAAGAAGACAAAATATGTATTACAGTATAGGCATAGAAGAAATAGAAGGTATTGAATTGTGCGAAGCCGAAAATTAGCACCATAACAACCTTATTATCTAACCTTACCTAAACTGGGTTCCTGAATATGTGTCCATTCGCATAGGATAGGAACCCAGTTTAGGTAAGGTTAGGTAATCAGACTGATATTCGAAAGGTCATAAGTAGTCCTACTTAAACAGCTAGAAACGTCTTTACATCGTAATATCCAGAACTCCTAATAATGGATCAAAAAGATCTAAGGAGGGTCTTGAGCTTGTTCCAATTTTTTTTTTAAATGGCTAATATAGGTTCGGGACAATTTCAAGGTATGACTACCAAAATACTTCATCTTTAGTTAAGCGAAAATGGAAGGTGAATGAAAGAGTGCCTGAATGAATCCACTGCCCTCCCTCCCAGATGCAAAAGATTAGCGAGTACCGATTTGTTCCCAGTCTAATGAGATTGGGGTAAGGAAGCTCTTTCTTGCCACCTACCATTGCACTTTGAACAGGCACCAAAATCAATCTGATAACTGAGTAACTTGACTAACCTGACGGCACTGACAGCGAGTTCCAGGTCAGTATTACCTTTTTGCTATCAGTGCACAATGCTCTGTCTAAAACTTAAAGTAATGGAGAGGTTCCGTTAGAAAACTTTTCTCCAACGTTCCCCTTGAGGTTCGATCCATCCCTGATAAAGCGCACTGTGTCTCTTCTCTAGTGACTCCCTTCAACCCACGTAATCGTGTGGGTATATGTGCAAGGAATCATCACGTGAACATTCCTCGACATTTTCAAAGCTCATCAGATGTTACCTGCATCATCTTCGAAACACCTAAGCCAAGTTGCCCTAGTACCATTGTAGTCAGCTCGACTCAGATTATACCGACCTTCCAACTTTTTAATACCATTTTGGCAGTACGACTTGTCCTTTGCTTCAAAATAGTCCGCAGTTTCGTTGATCACCTCTGGACCAAAATTTATTCCCAGCGAGCATTCTTTTGAGATCTAAGAACAGGAAATTGTCGCTTGGCGTCAGATCTGGAGAATATGAAGGATGCACAGACACTTATGAGCTCAATTCATGGTTCTTGCCATCGTCTACACTGACTTGTGACTTTTACAGGTATGCGGCCTTTTTTTGGTGATTTCGACCCTCAAAGGATCCTATAACGATGTATATGTAATTGTCGTTGTTGATGGTCTTTCCTTTCTCAAGGTAGTCAATAAAACTTATTCCACGCGCATCCCAATATACAGACGCTATAACCTCACCAACCTATTGTTGCGTCTATCCACGCTTTGCAGCGGGTTTGTTGGGTGCCGTCCACTTGGATGACTGTCAATTGGACTTCAGAGTGAAATGATGGAGTCATATTTCATCCGTTGTCACATATCGATGCAAGAAATTGGTTTTAATTCGATTTAATAACTCCAAAAACTGCTGTGAATCATCAACTCGTCATTTCTTTTAGTCAAAAGATGCCGCGACACCCACTTTGCTGAGAGCCACCCAAATATTCGTGAATGACACCTGCTATCTCGAACAATTTTATTTTATAGTCATTCAAAATTATTTTGTGGACTTTTTTGTATTTTCATCGGCAACAGCCTCTTTGGGTGTCCACTGAGTTCTTCTTCGTCTTTTTCTTCCGTCTTCGGTGGTCGGTGGTGGACGGTGGTATCACCACGTTTAAACTTAGCATGTCAATCTTTGACGGTTGATTTTCCTGGGATAGCCTAAGTAAGCAGGGTCAGCCAGCTTAAGATTGAAGCTCGGATATTTCGCTGGATAAACTCACACAATGTATGTGGGTGATTCATCTATATCTACTCATCTTAGTGCTAGACTCTTTATTATTGTTGTTCTTTTAAAGTTCTTTAGAGTCTTTATTCAGGTGTCACAATACCTTGCTGTACATAACTATTATGCTACGCATTATGGGTCAGCATATAGGGACTACACGGTTTCGGTGAACCCCAAGTAAAGCCCTTATTATTTACTACTTCTTCTATATACTTCTTTTATATACATATAATGTATGACCGTTAAAAAAATCAGAAAACAGAGTAATTTTTGTAATTCGTTTAAATGAACTCAAACCAACATCGTTTTCAATAAGAGTTGAGTACAGTTTCAGGTCCACCTCATGAGTCCCATAATATGCAAGTCATTGCAATTAAAAATACAAACTTACGACAAGCTATAAAGGAAATTAAAATTCCAATGAACCTTTGTCATCCTCATATCAATTACACTCTTAATTATTGAAATAAAAATACCCTTTGTTATTATTGTTTTTGCTGATTAGTAACACTTGTAAATTACTTTTACATATATTGCCTGTGGTGAAGTATTTTAAATAAATGTTATGACGCTTTGCAATTATACCGCATATACATGTACATACATACATATATACGCATGTACGATTGGGTGCTAACTTGAGTCATACACTTGGAATTTTTAATGTAGCCGCGTGTACAGTGGAGATATGATTTTTTATCCCATGATTTTAAAAATATTATTTTAGAAGGTGCTCGCTAAGAGATGATGCTGAAAAGTATGTGGTACACTCTCTAAGTCTACTTTAAAAAACATGCACTGTTCGATAGTTTGTTGCCATTTTGAAGGTAATTTCACAATGCCACTCTCAGTTTTTGAAATATTCACCACCAAAATCATTCGCCACAGACAGGAACGGGTAGGAATCATTTGTCGTCAAGCTCCGACTATAAGGTGTACGTACAGGAACTTCCCTGCCAAGCTTCCAGAGCTCCGGACGAGTAACTGTCGATGTGCATGGCCCGGCGTTGTCTTGATGTTGTTCCTCTATTTTTGGCCACAATTGAACGCTTCTGAACGATGGTTGTCTTAAGACGGTCCAATTGCTGACAGTATACAAGTAGGTACGAATTAAAACTTTGACCTATTGGAAGCAGTTCATAGTAAATTACACCCTGCCAATCAAGTTCCTGTTCCTGGGTTCTTAAGAGAAATAATATCGGCCCGTCAAGCTTTCAGTATGAACATTTGCAGGGACTATTGTTTCACTAGTGTCGTTGATGCCGCATTCAATTATAGCCTCTAGGTTAAATGTTTCTTCAAAAGGAAATATGGAAGAAACTAAATCTGACTTTTACTACTTGGTGAAGGTTGAAGCTATCAATTCGGTGACTACCGTGAAGCATTAATTAGCCGTACGCCCTCCACTACGAAGGGTTTTGGTTCGATGACGGCTTCAACTAACTCGGAAGATAAAAATTAATAAACTAGGATTTCTTGTCATAATAAAGTTTCTCTTAAGGTCCATTAGCCATTCCCTGTTTAAAGGGCTGTGGTGTAGTATAACTAAACTAAATTTTTGTGGGAGTGGCATTATACAGGGTAGGCCATTTAAAGTTGACCCATTTGTTTCTAAAAAAAAAGAACAAAAGAAAACAATGTTTTTTGTTCATTTCAAAAATAATTTATTTTGGTCCAAGGGGATTTGTTTCAGCTAATATTTAAAAATTAGATCGCGTAAATGGGCACCTTTAGCTTTGACAGCTAAATGCACTCTTTTTTCGACATTTTCCATGACTTTGGCCAATGTTTCGGATGATATGGCGGCTGTTTCACGTCGAATGTTGGCTTTCAGTTGAGCTAAGGTCTTTGGCTTATTAGCGTATACCTTGGATTTCAAATAACCCCACAAATAAAAGTCTGGTGGCGTCAAATCTGGTGATCTCGGTGGCCAGTCAACATCACCATTTTTCGATATCAATCGCCCGGGGCCCATTTGCCAAAATTAAGGCGTCGCGGATAATCAGCTGGGTTTAGTTTTTGTGCCATTTGAATTTTATATGGAAACATCTTCAAATCTTTATGAATTATGCGTCGGAGAGTGGTGCGAGAGATGTCTAATTCCTGAGAGCGGCGATAACTCGATGTCGATGGAGTCTCCTCAATACTGGCTCGTACAGCTTCGATATTTTCATCAGAACGTCTTGCGCGTTGTCTGGATGCATGACTGGCATTACTGAGATTACCGGTGTTCACAAATTTTGCGTATAAAGACTTAATTGTGTTCTTAACTGGAGCACTTTTCACTTTATTTTTTTGCGAAACGCACGTTGAGTTAACACAATTGAAAAGTTATTTTGAATATAAAGCTGAACAATTTCAGCGCGTTCTTTTGGAGTGTACTGTTCCATGGTATAAATTGTCTTCGAATGACGCTTCTAACGCCGTATGACATTAGCCGATTTGTCAGCGCTGTTAAAAGTTACAGCGTTGCCAGATGGGTCAACTTTAAATGGCCTACCCTGTACTTACTGGTCTTCATCATCTCCATTCCATTTAATTATGCCTTACAAATATTGGTTTATCAATGATAAAAGCCTCTAAGCCAGTCTAAACTTTTAAATATCGATTTTCATTGTTCTATATGGATCGTTTATATACTTAGATATAGTATATGTAACTGTGACTTCCGACCAAAGCATTACTTATAAATTGCAATCCCACCCCAAGTAAAATTTTCTTACTAGTATGTCGTAATTTTATTTCTTGACTGAAATTAATACTCACACTTACTTTTAATTGTGATTGCGGCTAATTTGTTGGAGGGAAATAATTTCCCAACGCCGGAATTGCCTGCAATTCTGTTCGAGTGAATGGGGGTAAACCTAACGTTTCTTTGGTTATGTAATAACCAAATATTTTTTGCCTTGATTTGACTTGTGATTCCTTCGTGTGAAAAACGTTGGAGTAAAACTGAATTTAATTGTTCTGTTGCGCTTTATTGTGCTCGGTTTTTCTCCGTTACTTAATTTTGAGCTTAATGTTGTTGTGCGACGTTTGTGGGTTTTTATTTTTTCTTTGTTGATTATGGTATGTTGCTGCTATTTGGTTTAGATTTTTTTTACATTTGTTTTATTTAAAAATTAGTTTAATATTTTATGGGAATAATTTTGAGTGTTATTTGGCTTGTCGAAAACATTTTATGTTTGATTTTTACTTCGTATTTTTCTAATTTTTCTAATTTTTTTGGTATTTTGTTTTTGTAATCACAGTGCTTGGGTAGTTTTTTTGTTATTCAAATTAAAAGCGCTTCCTAATTTTTTATAAGTTCTTAGTTTTTATATTTATTTGTATTTTAGTTTTGTCATTGCAGTATTAATTTATCTAATTTCTGATCAACTTTAAGTATTATTTACTTTTTACTGATTTTTTAGTTCTTAAATAATTTGTTAAAGCTTGTTGGAATCGATATATTTCGATTCTGTTTTAAATGTATTTTGGTTACATCGCGACGTAAATCGACGCGTCGATTTAGTCAATTATTATCATTCCTTATTTGTAATGTTTTTATTTTACGAACTTCTTACGCAATATTTGTCCTGTTAGTTTTATGAAATTTTAGTATTTTTTGTATATTTATAATATTAATTAACAAAAAATTTTATGTTATTAAAAATTTTTATTTGCTTTAAAATGTTTTACAATTATTAATTAATTTTTTTATTATATTATATTTATTTCTTAATCATTTTTTCACTTTATTTCATTTTACCCTTTTTAGTAGTTTTTTCTACACAATATTTACGTATGTGCAAGCTTATTACATATTATTTTATTTATAAATAATTGTTTTTTTCAATTATTTGTTCTTATCTTCAGATTTATTATTTTAAATTTTTTTAACTGAAATTAATTCATTTTAAAATTAATTTTGTTTAGTATTTATTAAAATATTTTTTTTTATATTTATTAATTTTTGTTTTTTTATTTTTAATTTGTTTTTTGTTATTTTTTATATTTTTTTTATTTTTCAATTGTTATTTTTATATTTTTTCTTTTAATTTTTTTATTTCTTTTGTTTTTCTATTTTTATTTAATTCTTTAATGCTATTTATGTTTGAGTTTTTGTTCTTAGTTCATAATATTTTAAGCTTTGTCATCGCGTTTTGTAGTTTTGTGTTTTGGGCAAATTGTTTTTTTATATGTGTATATTCCATTACAGCTTTTTTATTTCATTTATTATTTTAATTTGATTTCATTTAATTTTTTTTATATATAAATTTTAAAATAAAATTAAATTTAAAAAATTTAAATTTTAAATTTAGTTTAAAAAAATTAAATTTTAAATTTATTTCCTTATTATTTTTTTTAATTTTCCATATATTATTGTATATATTGTATTTTAAAATTGTTTGTTTATTTGTTATATTTTAATTGAATTTAATTTTTTTATTTCTTTCTTTCTTTATTAGATTTTGTTTTTCATAATTTAATTTTTATATCAGTTTAGAGCTATTTTCTTTTAGTTATTGTTCTCATTTGTTTATTATTTATTTTTTAAGTGTGCTTATTTAGTTGCAATTGTTATTATTAAGCTTATCTTATATGTATATTTGCTATAGTTGTGCATTTATTTTTGTTTATTTTACTATTGCTTTCATATTATTTCTTTTTTTTATATATAGGTTTTATTTTTATATGATTTCTGCCTAACTATTTTATTTTACTTTAGCTTTCATCGTCTTTTTAATTTTTTTTATATTTTTTTCACTTCTTAAATATATTATTTGCTTTATTAATTTTTTTTTAATTTATTTAGTCCGATTTAATATACTTCTAAATAATTTTTATGTTGTGTAACTTTTAAATAAATATTTTTTTATAATATGATTTTATAAAAAATTAAAATCTTGTTTAATTCGTTTTTATTATTTTTTTTAAATATTTGATTTTGCTTTTATATTGTTTTCGAAATTTTTATTATTTATTTTTTGTATTTTTTATATTAATTATTTTTTTATAATATTATTTTTATATTTTTTCTGTTTTTATAAAATTTAATGTTATTGTTATTTTTTTGTAATGTTTTTGTTTACAAATAATAATTTTTTTGTTTAATAAAATAATATTAGAGTTTGACATTTATTTATTTCTATTTTTATTTCTATTTTTTTTTTTATTTCAGTTTTTATTTACTTAAATTTTTGAAATTTTATCTTTTATAATGTTTTTTATATTATATATTTTTTATAATATTATTTTAAAATTTTTTATATATATAATTTATGAAATTTAGTATTATTGATAATTCTTGTTATGTTTATATTTTATTTTTACTATAATTTTTTTTAATATTTTTATAATTTTTACAAATAGAAAGTTTTTTTACAAAATATTTTTAGGGAATTAAAATTTATTTATTTTTATTTTCTTTTTCATTGTTTTTATTTGCGTGTATTTTTTATTTATTTTTTGTATTTTTTTATAATATTATTAAAAATGTTTTTTAAATAAAGTTTATGAAAATTAGCATAAATTTTATTAGATTTGAAATTATGTTAATTTTGTTATTCTTTCAAATTATGTCATTAATTTTTTAAACCTTTTTATGTACTACATATTTGTAAAACTTCATTGTGATCAGTTCTCATTGATTGTGCTAATAATTCCCTAGTTAAACAGACACACAGACATATGTTTGTACATTTTTATTGATAAAGTGCCATTAATTTAGTTGTCATATTGTTATCTTCGCCTTTCGCACTTTGATCTTATTTACTTTTAATATTTATTTGGCAATTTTTCATAAGTTTCAACTATAAATTTGGGTGCGGCATTAACTTGTGAGCAATTGGCAACACACACACAGTGTTATTGTTGTTGTTTGGGTTTTATTTTTGTGTTTAATATTTCATACTATGTTTGGCGTTGCTGTGAGTAGCATTGCTTTTGTTGTTGTTGTTGATACTTTTGTTATTGTTGTTGCTTTTGCCACTTGCTTGCTGTGTTTGTGGTACATTTTTGTTGCTTTCTGACATGGTTTTCATGCGTTTTTTGTTGCTTGCTGCCGCAGCCGTTCATTCGCTTGCAAATGCGTTGCTCTCGTGACTTTCTCAATTAACTCAAATTTGATTTTCATTGAATTATTAAGGCTACTAAGTATGCCGACCACACCACCGAACATATCCTACATACATATGTACATATACTTGTATAAACTAAGTAAGGGTGAGATTTATTTGCACTGCCAGCGGTCACTATTGCTGCCTGCGCCCTGGACGTTGCGTCGGCAGCGCCTTTTGACGCTGCTAGTGGCCGCAAATGATACTTCCGTTCCAAATCGCCAGCATTTATGCGCTCGCTTTGCATTTATACTTTTCCATTACACATTATTGTTGTGCTTTATAACACATTTCACTGGCGTTTGCACGTTAATGGGTCGAACCGCAAGTCTGCCAAACATACACACACGCGCACACCCACTCACCACTTTATAACAGTAAACTTTTGCGTTGATTTCTTTTTGCACCGATTTTTCGTTTAATTCCACTTATACAGCTGTATTTCTGGGCTTAACGCCTGGCGGTCGCTCCCGCTGCCGCCGTCGTCTTGCCGAAAAACGCCGCAAACTTTATTGGCACTCACTTCCGACTTGTTTTCCGGCGAAATGTCAGATTTTCAACAAACTGCTCAATAATTACGAACACAGTAGGCAACACTAACCTGCAGCAACACGCAACATTTGGTGCAACACAAGCGCGTCAGCAGCAGCTAAAACAACAACAAAAGCAAATGCAGTGAACGATATTTTGTCAATCGCCTGAAAACCGCACACTTTGCAACTCTCTTTCAAAGCCCTTTTGTAAACAAACAACAAATGACAGCTGATGCACCAGCCAAGACTCTCACATTGCACACTTTTCACTCTCGCTCTCGTGCGCTCTCCGTCAACTGCACTGGCAAACTGACATTTGCACTGACAGTTCAATGCGAATTTTCGGCGAGCACGAGTTTGCGCGCGTTTCACTTTCGCACTTTTCAAGCGGCGGCGAAAAATCGATAGCAGTAAGCGTCAGCGCTGTGCCACGCTTGGCGTATGACTGGCGACGTGCTGGTGGTCGGGCGTTGGGGCTGTGGACGCGAGTAGCCGCTCGTTCCGACTTTGACCACAGCGAAGAAGCGCAGCATAGCCCGACTATAATGGCATAATGGCATGTATAGTTTGCGTTGGAGGAAAGTACAAAGTGTAGCAGCAACAATAATAATAACAACAACAATAAAAACGACAATAACAATATGAACGACAACAACAATATCAGTAATAACAATGTGCTGCAATGATAGCGAGCAATTGTTGAAAATTCAAATGTGATTAAGCTCATGAAGGCCCATGTGTACCCTCATATGCCATATACTCGTTTATGAACATACGTATGTATATGTCTATGTACACATAACTAAGCACATAAGCGCACACATGTACAACAACAATTTCTTTTCATATGTTTACACTGCACATTACTTATTTTCGCTTTTGATAAAGCGATTAGCAGCCAGCCGGTCCGTCATTCCGCTAATTGTGTACAGCGTCGTCTACGTCATTGCTGCGTCGTCCGCCCGTCCGCTGCTTGCTGCCCATCACTCATTTTATATGGTGTCATCAGTGGCGCTTTTGAATCGTTATTGCTTTATGTGTTTTTGTTGCTATGTACTTGCCCCATAACAACTTGGCGCGCAAGTGAAAACAGTTAAACACGCTTTAGCGCTATGAAATATCAAAAGAAATTACGCGATTCACAGGTTCGGCAGAAATTTTGAAGACAAAGAATATCTAAAATTTGAGCATTAGATACTCACGCAAATTGTAATAATTAAATTCGCGCAACATACGAGGTTGACAATTAAGTAATGAGACTGATTACATAAAACCGTATATTTGAAAATTATTCTACAACTCTGCCATCCCCTTCAAAGCAGTCCCCTTGGGCAGCTATACAGCGATTCCAGTGCGTTTTCCATGCTTCGAAACATATCTGGAACGCTTCGACTTGGATGTCCGCGAGTACCCTAGTCATGGGCGCCTGGATGTCCGTAATCGACTCAAACTGGGTTCCTTCGACCACCGATTTTGTTTTAGGAAACAAAAAAAAGTCACAGAGTGACATGTCGGGCGAATAAGGCGGCTGTTGCAACATGGCGATCCCTTTAGAGGCCAAATACTGCGACACGCTGAGGGCGGTGTGGCATGACGCGTTGTCGTGATAAAGGATCCAGTTACGAGCGATATCTGGGCACACCCTGTTGACTCGTTTTCGCAATCTTTCGAGTACTTGGCAATAGTAGACTTGATTCGCAGTTTTCTCCGGTCGAACGAATTCTTTGTGGACGATTCCACGGCTATCAAAAAAGGCAATAATCATCGTTTTCACCTTCGACTTGCTCATGCGAGCTTTTTCTCGGGCGGGGGACGCGCGGAGACAACCATTGTGAGCCTAGGCACGACTAAGAGCATTAACAGCATACACTCTTACAATTTTAGCGTACGTTTCCGAAGCTGTTTCGCCCTATCTGGCGCAAAATTTTATCGCGATGCGTTGCTCTTGATTTCGTTTTTCCATTTTCGTGACGAGCACTACAAACACACGTCTAGTGAACTTGACGCAGCAGGCGAACTAAACAAGCTAGAGGTATGGTACATATATCAATGGAGAGGGGAGGGACGCTGGAAGAAGAGAAAGGGAGAGAAGGCTGTCTCATTACTTAATTGTCAAACTTCGTTTTTCGAGTTTTTTGCAGACTTTATTGGAAAAAAGTTGGAACATCAATTCAATATTATTTTTACCCGAAATAATTAACCCTTTCTTTTTATTTTCGGCATCGGACTAGCTTATGCTGTAGCTAACGTGACTACTTGATTTCAATGCAAACAAGAAAAAAAAACGTTATCTTCGGCTCAACCGAGCTATAATAGCCTTCACAGGTGTATTTTTTATAGCATAAAAGGTTATACAAACATACTTATTCTAATTTTGATCGGTTAGCTGAATGGCAGTTATAACCTAAGGACAACTCAAATACCCCACAGATCTTTTACCACATAAGTCGCATGCATGCGTCAACATTTTTTGAACTTTTCTCTTGACAAAGATACATTTTTTCATACAAGAACTTGATTCCGATCGTGTGTATGGTGGATATATGTTATACTGTTAGTGAAAGAATGCCTTGATCTCGCAGTGGATCTAACGTCTACGTCACGATAAACTCGCGATGGGTCCTAACATTCTTGACGGATATTGTCCTTAAGAGCTGCAAGAGTCTGAAGCTTGTTGACATAAACCCGCGACTTCAAAAAGCCCCACAAAAAGAAGTCAGGAGCGGTCAAATCAGGAGATCTTGCTGGCCAGTACAAATTGCTAAAACGCAAGATTGGGTGCCCGGGAAATGCATCCTTCAGCATATCGGTTGTGGCAAGTGCGGTGTGGGCCGTTGCACTGTCCTGTTGGAACCATATGTTTTCCAATCCCAATTCATTAAGTTGCGGCAAAAAGAACTCGTTGATCATTGCTCTGTAATGCTTACCACTCACAGTAACGGTTTGGCCCGCGACGTCTTCGAAGAAAAAAGGTCCGATGACTCCTCTAGCGAAAACAGCACACTATACAGTGACTTTGAGCGGGTGTACCGGCTCTTCGTGGGTTACACGCGGATTTTCAGTGCCCCAGAAGTGTAAATTTTGCTTATTTACGCACCCGCTAAGATGGAAATTGGCCTCATTTCTCATGATTATTTTTGATGAAAAATCATCTTCCTCTTGGTGGTGATTAACTATGGCTTGAGCGTATGTTAGACGCGATTGGCGGTCAGCAGCTAACAGCTGATGCACCGTCTGGACTATGTATGGAAAAATCTTCAAATCTTTTACGAAAATTTGCTGTAAACACCGTCGACTGATATCCATTTGCGTGGCACGTCGTCTGGCCATTGTCGACGGGTTTCGGAATAAAGCCGGCTTAACCTGGTCATCACATATCTGATTCTGTGCATATATGGTCCATGTGTCATGCTTTTTCAAGATATTGTATATCCAGGTAATATTTCATAATAATATAATATAATTTGCTTTCCTTACTTGCTTTAGCGAAAAATTAGTCAAAATTTAATATTTTACGCCGACAAACTGCTGCTAAATTATCTCCAATTAGTTGCGCTCGAACTCCGCTTATCTGTTTTGTGTTTACAAAAAATAAGTCTATAAATACTAAAGGGTGATTTTTTAAGAGCTTGATAACTTTTTTTTAAAAAAAAACGCATAAAATTTGCAAAATCTCATCGGTTCTTTATTTGAAACGTTAGATTGGTTCATGACATTTACTTTTTGAAGATAATTTCATTTAAATGTTGACCGCGGCTGCGTCTTAGGTGGTCCATTCGGAAAGTCCAATTTTGGGCAACTTTTTCGAGCATTTCGGCCGGAATAGCCCGAATTTCTTCGGAAATGTTGTCTTCCAAAGCTGGAATAGTTGCTGGCTTATTTCTGTAGACTTTAGACTTGACGTAGCCCCACAAAAAATAGTCTAAAGGCGTTAAATCGCATGATCTTGGTGGCCAACTTACGGGTCCATTTCTTGAGATGAATTGTTGTCCGAAGTTTTCCCTCAAAATGGCCATAGAATCGCGAGCTGTGTGGCATGTAGCGCCATCTTGTTGAAACCACATGTCAACCAAGTTCAGTTCTTCCATTTTTGGCAACAAAAAGTTTGTTAGCATCGAACGATAGCGATCGCCATTCACCGTAACGTTGCGTCCAACAGCATCTTTGAAAAAATACGGTCCAATGATTCCACCAGCGTACAAACCACACCAAACAGTGCATTTTTCGGGATGCATGGGCAGTTCTTGAACGGCTTCTGGTTGCTCTTCACCCCAAATGCGGCAATTTTGCTTATTTACGTAGCCATTCAACCAGAAATGAGCCTCATCGCTGAACAAAATTTGTCGATAAAAAAGCGGATTACGGAACACTGATTTTGGTAATAAAATTCAATGATTTGCAAGCGTTGCTCGTTAGTAAGTCTATTCATGATGAAATGTCAAAGCATACTGAGCATCTTTCTCTTTGACACCATGTCTGAAATCCCACGTGATCTGTCAAATACTAATGCATGAAAATCCTAACCTCAAAAAAATCACCCGTTATAAAGCAAACATGTTTTCATGAAATGTTTATTTTTTGATATCATTTGAGAATGTATAATATATTTATGATCTACTTGAATTTTTCTTCATTATTTCAGGTATGTATCACGTATATATGGTGTGTATGATATGAGAGTTTATCACATTCTGTCAACAAAGTCAAGTAAATTTGGCGTTATAAAATTGCATTCTACAGGGTCCGGCGAAGTGTAACCAATTAAAAAAGCCATAAATTCGGTTTGGAAAATTATTTTTATTTATTTTAAAGTA
This sequence comes from Bactrocera dorsalis, assembly GCF_023373825.1. Classification (NCBI taxonomy): domain Eukaryota; kingdom Metazoa; phylum Arthropoda; class Insecta; order Diptera; family Tephritidae; genus Bactrocera; species Bactrocera dorsalis. Next base: position 92,982,644 of record NC_064303.1, read on the forward strand.
CAAAATGTGTGAAAATAATCATAAATTCAGAAACAATTCACTTTTGCTCGATATGACCACTTTTTGCCTTAACTATGGCCTTGAGACGGTCAAAAAACGAATCGCAAGCTGCCCGAATGTGACTTGCCGGTATTTTGGCCCACTCACGGACAATGGCTTTCTTCAGCACCTCGAGACTGGTGTATTTTTTACTTCGGACCTTGCTCTCCAAAATGGTCCAGAGAGAATAATCCACTGGATTCGCATCTGTTGAATTCGAGAGCCATTGTGTGGTCGTAATGAAGTTCCGAACGTTGTTTTTCAGCCATTCTTGGTTCACTCGCGCTTTGTGAGACGGTGCTGAGTCTGAAACGTCAATGGTTTGCGACCGAAATGTTTGTTCGCCCACGGCTTCAAAACAGCCTCCAGAACACTTTCCGGATAATATGTCGCATTTACTTTGACGCCAGGCTCGTTGAAAACATTGGAAAGCGCCCATCTGCGGTGACAGCGGCCCAAACCATTAGTTGTGGCGAGTGCTGCCTCCTGGTAGCCAACTGATGACTTAGATTCTCGTATGAACGGTCGGTCAAGTAAACCTTATCGTTTTGAGAGTTTATGAATTGCTCAAATGGAACAATTTTTTCGTCAGAAAACACAATGTTCGGAATTTGACCGCTTTCGGTCAAGCGAAGCAACTGCTTCGCTCTCTCAAGTCTTACTTGTATTCGAACGTCTAAAGCCGTAAACAGAACTATTCACTTGTATTTGGGGCATCGACTTCTACACTTACTTACTTTTCGCTTTCAATTACGCTTCACATAGCGCTTAGAGTTCACCTTTCGGGTCTAAAACCGTGCTGTCTGGGGGAGAGTCCGCCAGCTTCATTGATAGCCGCTCCCCGTCTAGGTTTAAGTAGTCTTTCAGATAGCTTTCCAGCTGCGTCGAGCATGCATAGTGGGCGGTATGCTGGTGGCAAACTGAAATCACCTTTTTCCCTTTCTGATTAGGACAAGCCGTTGTTTCTTCCAAATTTTAGCGAATACTTTAGCTTTTTTTGTGTGAAGTCACTCATTTATTCTCGTATATTTTTGGGGGGTTTAATTTCGAAACGTTCCATTTTTCGTGCTTCTGTATTTTTCCTTTTCTGGGAGGAGTTTGCTCCGTTGCCTATCATGAAGGATACATAGTGATGATAGCTGCCCGTGTAGTTTTCTAAGATTCTTCATCTCTTTAGTGAGCTTGCCATGTGTTCTGATGCTGAGTTAATGTCTGATGTATATTCCTCGCATCCCGGTTATCCCCGCATTGAACACTATTAAATCAAACCACATCGGCATTTCTGGAATGCGTTGTTCTCTCGTCACCGTGTTTGGAATGCTCCACTCTATGGCTTTCGAATTTAGGTCCCCGGCGATAAAAATTCTCCTTCTTTCTATAGACTTGATTGTATCTTCTATTTCGTGGTCATTCTGCATCACTATCTGGTGATTGCCAAAACTGATCCCTGCTTTGAAGCCAAATTTCTAAATTGAGTAACATGACTATAACTCTTCTTCTTCTATTTTACCCTGAACAGGTTATGCTAAGTTGGCCACGAGACCCAGCAGAAAACTTCGAAGACCCTATAGATGTAAACAATTCGGCTAATTGGAGAGGTTTTTTTCATCAAGTACTCGTATAAGTATTTGAGAGAGAAAGAGTTGGAAAAATATTAAAAAAATGGTGAAGCACCTCATAATACATACATTTGTTATATAACGGGTGATTTTTTTGAGGTTAGGATTTTCATGCATTAGTATTTGACAGATCACGTGGGATTTCAGACATGGTGTCAAAGAGAAAGATGCTCAGTATGCTTTGACATTTCATCATGAATAGACTTACTAACGAGCAACGCTTGCAAATCATTGAATTTTATTACCAAAATCAGTGTTCGGTTCGAAATGTGTTTCGCGCTTTACGTCCGATTTATGGTCTACATAATCGACCAAGTGAGCAAACAATTAATGCGATTGTGACCAAGTTTCGCACTCAGTTTACTTTATTGGACATTAAACCAACCACACGAATGCGTACAGTGCGTACAGAAGAGAATATTGCGTCTGTTTCTGAGAGTGTGGCTGAAGACCGTGAAATGTCGATTCGTCGCCGTTCGCAGCAATTGGGTTTGTGTTATTCGACCACATGGAAGATTTTACGCAAAGATCTTGGTGTAAAACCGTATAAAATACAGCTCGTGCAAGAACTGAAGCCGAACGATCTGCCACAACGTCGAATTTTCAGTGAATGGGCCCTAGAAAAGTTGGCAGAAAATCCGCTTTTTTATCGACAAATTTTGTTCAGCGATGAGGCTCATTTCTGGTTGAATGGCTACGTAAATAAGCAAAATTGCCGCATTTGGGGTGAAGAGCAACCAGAAGCCGTTCAAGAACTGCCCATGCATCCCGAAAAATGCACTGTTTGGTGTGGTTTGTACGCTGGTGGAATCATTGGACCGTATTTTTTCAAAGATGCTGTTGGACGCAACGTTACGGTGAATGGCGATCGCTATCGTTCGATGCTAACAAACTTTTTGTTGCCAAAAATGGAAGAACTGAACTTGGTTGACATGTGGTTTCAACAAGATGGCGCTACATGCCACACAGCTCGCGATTCTATGGCCATTTTGAGGGAAAACTTCGGACAACAATTCATCTCAAGAAATGGACCCGTAAGTTGGCCACCAAGATCATGCGATTTAACGCCTTTAGACTATTTTTTGTGGGGCTACGTCAAGTCTAAAGTCTACAGAAATAAGCCAGCAACTATTCCAGCTTTGGAAGACAACATTTCCGAAGAAATTCGGGCTATTCCGGCCGAAATGCTCGAAAAAGTTGCCCAAAATTGGACTTTCCGAATGGACCACCTAAGACGCAGCCGCGGTCAACATTTAAATGAAATTATCTTCAAAAAGTAAATGTCATGAACCAATCTAACGTTTCAAATAAAGAACCGATGAGATTTTGCAAATTTTATGCGTTTTTTTTTTAAAAAAAGTTATCAAGCTCTTAAAAAATCACCCTTTATAATATATATGCACATTTTAGATTTCTATGTTGGTGCTAGCTTTCTCACATCAACTCGATAATTTCGTCACCTAACCGCGTCAACGGCAGCAGTGACAAATTAACACTAAGTCGGCTGCGCTGTCGCTGAGCACAACATTCACTTTTCGTTATATTTTCATTTGAGTCATAACTATTTTTGAGCATTGTTGCTGTTATTCTTATTTAGTATTTTACAAGTAACACACTACACCATTCGTATATGTATGAACAAAATATAAAGAAATATACATACATACATATGTATAATTTTACTGGCACTCGTGCACTGGTAAACGACTCATTTTAAATATAATGAACACACACATATATCTTTATGTTCATAATTATAAACGATTAATGAATTTACATATATACAAACACAAGTTTCCTTATCTAAAATTAGAAAAAATAATGCTCGTTTGAGACTTACGTGTTGCCTAACCGTTTGTATGGGTTCGATAAAATTTTATCAATTTATTACTATTTTGAAGACGGTTGCACCATATGGATTATAGTATTTTGATATATGGCACAATAGCGGGATTTTGACTTGTATTTGGTTTTTTGGTTATACCGAATTAACTGGAATGGAACGGCGAAATATGATTGAAAAAATCTTCCACTAGCTGGCGCTATATTCAAATTATGGTAAAACGTCTTTTATTAAGTCTAGTAATAATAAAGAGTGATCCATTTCGAGTTTCCTTACTTTTTTTAAGAAAACACAGTAACTTCAAACTTAATGGGGAATGTTTACTATCGTACGAAAAACCATTTTTGGCATTTATTTTTAAACGATTATCACTTTCAAATGTTGGCCGCGGCTACGCCTCAGATGGTCCATTCGTTGAGTTCAATTTTCGATGACTCGTACGAGGATTTCGACAGGTAATTGGCGACTGACACGTGCGATCTTTTGTTCTAAGGTATGAACAGAAACGGCATTGTCCGCATAAACTTTAGACTTGACATATCCCCACAGGAAAATATTTAACGGTGTGATATCATTCGATCCTGGTGGTCAATGGATCGGCTTAAAACGTGAAATCAACTGCTCACCGAAGGGTTCTCTCAATAAATCCATTGATTTATGCGATGTGTGGGAAGTGACGCCGTCTTGTTGAAACCAAATGTTGCCGAGATCACGAGCTTCTATTTCAGGCATCAAATGGTCGGATATCAATGCGCGATAACGGTCGCCATTGACGGTTAAGATTGCATCTGCATAATTTTTTTTTTAGAAATGTAGACCGATGATTCTAACCAGACCAAACGTTGTTTTTTTCTGGCAAGTCTTGAATCTCTTATGGTTGCTCTTCGTCCCAAATGCACCAATTGTGTCAGAGGTGGGCTGAACAAAATTTGGCTCGAAAACATCGGATCTTCTTGGAACTTTTCAAGAGCCCGGAAAGCGAAACGACGTCCGTTCGGAACGTTCGGTTGCCTCTTTTTGTACGCTTTCAATTTAAGATCTCGACCTAAAATGCGCCAACTCGTTCCATACGTCAGTCCGAGTTGCCGCAAACGGCGCTAAATCGATTCTCCACGGTCTTAGTGTACACTCTCAGTTATGGCTGCTATATTTTCTTCTCTGCGTGCTAAACGTGGACTATTGAATGACAGCTTGACATGCCTTACGCGCGGTCTGTCCAAAAGAAACTATTGAAAATAGTACCTCTAGTCGGATCAACCGTTATATCTATTATTTTACCTTAGATGACTGCAGTGATCTATTTCGCGGGTTTCGTACGACTGGGTTACGCAAAAAAAAACAACCTTATGGACCAAACTTCCGTTTGCGAATCGAGAATAAAAAACGATCGATCTGATGGGTACTGTTAATAAAAAGTGGGCCACTTGCGACTTAGGACAACATCTCATAAAATGGTCGTTGTCGAATCCGGTGAGCCGGCGCAAACGTTAGCAAGGATTGAACGTCAAGAACGCCTTCCACGATCCGCTTACCTATTCCTAATTAGGTTCTGCGCTGTCAACAATTGGACCGTTTGAAGGGAGCTATCGCCAAGAAGTGGCTAACTTTGGCCGATAGCAAATATGGGCACCACGACAGTCGGAGACGAACCCGAATTTTTATTCAATCAAGGACAATTCGACAGCATTCCTCCAAATTACTTCAGTAATTTTTCAATAATAACAATAACAACAATAGCTAATAGGAGAAGAACTGTGTTTCATCACAACAATACTAGGCCCCTCGCATCGACTATGACTCTACAAAGCTCCGGGAGCTTGGTTCGGAGGTTCTTATGGATCTATCTTAGAGTCTTATCTTTAACCTGGAATAAATATTTGGATATGAGAAAACTCTGTGCTAAGTGAGTGCCACGCGAGCTCACTTTTGACCAAAAACTGCGACGAGTTGATGATTCGAAGAAGTGTTTGGAGATGTTCAAGCGTAATAAATCCTAGTTTTTGCGTCGATATGTGACAATGGCTGGAACACGGCTTCATTATTTCATTCCGGAGCTCAATCGGCAGTCATCCAAGTGGACTGCACACGATGAACCCGCTCCAAAACATGGGAAAACTCAACTTTCAGCTGGCGAGGTTACGACGTCTGTATTTGGGGATGCGCATGGAATAATTTTTATTTACCTTGTAAGCGGAAAGGTTTCAACAGCGACTATTATATAGCGAGATTGTGCGATTTGAAGGACGAAAACGCTAAAAAACGACCGCATTTGAAGAAAGAGAAAGCAGTGTGTCACAAGTCAGTGAAAAGGATCGCAAAAAGCTATGAACCAGGCTTCGAACTGTTTTCGCATCCTCCGTATTTTCCAGACCTGGCCTCCAGCAATGATTTCCTGTTCTCAGATCTCAAAAGAAAGCTCATTGGAAAGAAATTTTCTTCGAGTGAAGAGCTGATCGCCGATACTGAGGTCTGTTTTGAAGCAAAGGACAAAACTTATTACAAAATTAGTATAGAGGGTCGCTATAATCAGTGTGTCACCCTGAAAGGGAAGCATGTTGAATAAAATAAAAAAGGAATTTTGCCAAAAAAATGTGTTTTATTATGAGCCTTTTCATTAAACCTGATCGAACAATTTTCAGCTCCATGTACCATAGCAAAATCTTTTGATTTCTGAGAAAGAGCACATAGATTAAGATTCCTGCTGAATAATGCAGATTCTTTTCGCGAATCAAAACATTTTCACAACTAAAATAATTAGAGGAAAATGCTGCAGACTCTTATCGTCTACACAAGAAACCAATAAGAATATTGCGCTGCTTACGCTTAAACAGTGGTAAGCGCATCCCCGGAGCTTTGCGTGCTTTCGTTGACAAAGCGGGAAAATCCACTCGCGCGTCTACGCGCAATCAACTAAGCTAAGAATGCCCGCAGGCGCTCCAAGTACGACAATACTGATTTGCCGTGCGATTGTTGTTGTTACTATTAGTGTGTCGCTACCTCTTAAGCTACTTGCAGGCGTCCGAGCTGAAGCGCGTCTTTGCTTGCGTGTATAATCCTCGAGACCAACACAATGAAGACTGCGATTGCTAGTTATGGCAACCTCAATTCCAGAGTGGACGAAGAAGCTGAAGGACGAATGAACGGATGGACGTACGGACGAATGGAATGAAATGGAAAGCAAGTTTATATGTCGTCTACTGGCAGCGATTGCACAAAAGCAGCAATAAAAGCGATAACAATTGCAGCTGCAATTTCCCAGCAACATTGTATACGAGCAGCAACATTGCCGACTTGCTGCAATTTGTCAAACAATGTCGCAGCAGCTGCGCTGAGGTGAGCGTGTGGCAGCGTGTAAACGCAGTTGGGTGGGGCACAAGGCGGCAAAGAGTTGAAGGATGCGTCGCTTGATATGCTTTTTCTTTAAATTAATTAAATGACACGCCGCACAGTCTTCATGTATCTCTGTATGTGTGTGTGTGTGTGTTACGTGGCTGCGTGACTTGTGTGTCCTACCCACGCATCAGCTTATGTTCAGGTGAAGATGCACACACTCATACACACTTATGTATGTGTGCTTGCATGTGTGTCTGCCAGTCGGTTTTGTGTACCCAACAGTTGCAGCTTGCAACAGCTCCGCACTTCTTATCTCATTCCGCAACACTTTGTTTCGTTACAGTTTTCTTTTTGGCGCAACTTTGCGCCGTGCAAAAGTTTTACTCCTCGCGGCTGACACATTTATTGCTGCCGCACAGTTCCTGCTCCTGTTCCTGTCGCACTCTTTTGCCATGTTGACAAAAGTATACTTGCAACATCAACAAAAGCGCCGAGTAGTTTGCCCGCTGCATGCACGCATTTATTCATAGTGGGTATATATTAAATATATACTTATATACAGGGTTCTCCATTATGCCACATATACGTAGAATACTGTAAAACATGAAAATTGAAAACCGAACTTTTAGTTTGTCTATAAGGTTCCTGGCGTTGAGAAAGCTCAAATAGGTGGAGACGAGGTCATACCCGGAAGAATGAACAAGCCCCACGAGAGACGGTTGACTTTATTGAAAGGTTATGTAGAGGCCTCCATTGGATACCTTATAACAACGGTCCGTGGTGGTGCCTAGAACTCCTATACAATTTATTAAAAAGATCCTCATAAATCCACTAAGCGCCAACGATTTATTTTACTTTCTGGTTTCGTGGGTACAATTACAGAAATTGGAGCTCTTGGCGAGGATTACTTTCTAGTTATACCGGAGGCTAGTTTCAACTATTTATAGCTTGGTATATTGCATAAGTCCACTCTGAGAGTAAAATAAATGCCGTTGAAATGTTGAAAAAGCTCAGAAGACTGTTAGCCCATATAGCAATCTAACTTCTTCTTCTTAATTGGCGTAGACACCGCTTACGCGATTATAGCCGAGTTAACAACCGCGCGCCAGTCGTTTCTTCTTTTCGCTACGTGGCGCCAATTGGATATTCCAAGCGAAGCCAGGTCCTTCTCCACTTGGTCCTTCCAACGGAGTGGAGGTCTTCCTCTTCCTCTGCTTAGCCCGGCGGGTACTGCGTCGAATACATTACAGAGCTGGAGTGTTTTCATCCATCCGGACAACATGACCTAGCCAGCGTAGCCGCTCTCTTTTAATTCGATGAACTATGTCAATGCCGTCGTATATCTCGTACAGCTCATCGTTCCATCGAATGCGATATTCGCCGTGGCCAACGCGCAAAGGACCATAAATCTTTCGCAGAATTTTTCTCTCGAAAACTCGCAACGTCGACTCATCCGCTGTTGACATCGTCCAAGCCTCTGCACCATATTGCAGGACGGGAATTATGAGAGACTTATAGAGTTTGGTTTTTGTCTGTCGAGAGAGGACTTTGCTTCTCAATTGCCTACTCAGTCCGAAGTAGCACCTGTTGGCAAGAGTTATCCTGCGTTGGATTTCTAGGCTGACATTGTTGGTGGTGTTTACGCTGGTTCCAAGATAGACGAAATTATCTACAACTTCAAAGTTATGACTGTCAACAGTGACGTGAGTGCCAAGTCGCGAGTGCGACGACTGCCAATCTAACGTAACCTATCAATTTTATGATTGAAAGTAAAGCCAAAGTAACACCAAGGGATTATATCCACATGATAATTTCAAAAACTCTATTTTTATACTCTGGCAACATGTTTATACAGAATATAATAGTTATCCTCACTGAATGGTTGAAATCCGGATGACTGTCTATCTGTCCTTTGTTCATAATTTTAAAATTCTTAGTTTATTCTTCAAAATCTATATCGTCTACTTCAAACTAATCCTTCTCGTCCCCAATACGAGGGCTGCTATATATATTTCTGGCCTAGTAATGAAAATAGGAATATTTATCAACGAAAATGTTTTTTTTTCGTTGGATTTGGCTCGTCTTGGAAGACCCACACGGTCGATTGCTGTTTTGTTTCGGACTCATACGCATAGATCCATGATTCGTCACCTGTGACGATCTTATAAACGTCTTTTGAAGCACCGCGATCATATTTTTTCAGCATTTCTTTACACCAATCCACACGAGGCTTTTTTTGAGCGATTGTCAAATTGTGCGGGATCCAAAGAGAACAAACCTTTTTTATGACCAGGTATTCATGCAATATCGAATGTATGCTGGTGGGAGAAATGCATGGGCATGCCTCTATCTGAAGGTCTTGCATTATCAGTTCACGTACGGCATCGATGTTTTCTGGCACAACGGCTGTTTTTGGACGACCTTCACGGAATTCGTCTTTGAGCGAGCGTCGGCCACGATTGAATTCGCTGTACCAGTTTTTCACAGTGCTATAGGATGGTGCTTCATTGCCATACAAAGATTTTAGTTCATCGATGCACTCTTGTCGTGATAATCCACGTCGAAAGTTGTGAAAAATGATCGCACGAAAATGTTCACGAGTTAATTTCATTTTTTGCCCGAGATGAATTTTTTAATTTCCTGCAAATAAACCAATTCCCGATTAAATGACAAAACGTTCTGAGTGATGTTATGCTAAAAAATGTCAAACTTTCCAATGGAAATGTCAGATTGCACCTGGCAACACTTTGTATTGCCTAGGCCAGAAATATATATAGCAGCCTATGTACACCTGTGCCAACATTTTTCCCAACCGTCGAAACAGTTGTTAAAGTCATTTTCCGGAATACTTTCCAATGGGCCTAGCGATTCATGTATAATGGCTTCAATTGTCTCAAAACGGTTTCCCCGGAATAGCCAGAAGTCATACGGAGCTAAATAACGCGAAAGCGCGGGTCGCGGCACAACATTGGTTAACAATTTGTCGAAAAACTCACACAGAATCAATGCAGTATGCGACGGTTCATTATAGTTAAGCAAAAACCAGAGTTGTCGACCCATAATTCCGAAATCTTTTTACGAATAACTTCGGAATTCGGAGAGCACCACACCTCGATAATCGAAGAAAACTGTCACACAACCTTGATTTCTGATTTCTTTTGATGTGGCTTTTTCGGCTTTGGTTTACCTTTGCCACGTTACTCTGCTGATTGATAGACTAATAACCTGGTAATCGGAAACATTGTTTCTAAGTCGTTACCGCCACGCTTTTTTCAAAAAAATTAAGTGATTTTGAAACCAATTGTGCTTTCACTTTTCTGAGGTCCAAATGATCTTTCAAAATGGTTTTTACTGATCATTTCAATATTTGAAAGATGCCAGTAAGACTTCTGACTGTTAATCGTCGATTCTCAAGCACCAATTTCCTCATTTTATTAACGTGTTGATCATCAGTTGATGTAGATGGCCGTCCTGAGTCTGGTTTGTCGTTGAATAACAATGTGTACCAATTAAAAGCACTTGTTCGCGACAAACTAACTATTATCACCGAAAGCCTATTCCAACATTCTGAACGTTTTGGCACCAGAATCTTGATTCCGCACAAAAAAATAAAAAAAAACATTTGGATATAACCCCTTAAGGCTAGGCGGGAAATAATTTAGGTTTGTATTACTTTTGTAATCTTAGAATATACATATGACTATACGCCGGTATACAGTAAGATCTTGCGTAATTGCAAGCGGAATGAGCTTGCCAGCGAAGCCATATTCAACGCATTAATTGAAAATAAATCAAACTCTACCGGACAAATATGAAATCAATCAGCTAAGGAGTCCATCATCAGTCCAACTAAATATGAAATAAATATGTTTGTATAAGATTGTCAAGAGCCTCAGCTGTCTATTGCTAGTTGTCCTAAGAACATTATAAGCTAAAAAATCACTGTTTGCGATAGAAGATTCTTACTGAACTAATTACACGTACTATATGTTTTCTCCTAAGCTGAAACCCAAGAGATGTCTTTTGAAAGCTGTTAAGCAACCACCGCAATTTCATCATCGTATTTTTTTGGGAATATCTTCTAGTAGAGTGTTGCTTAAAAAAGGTTGCTATTGTAGTTCTGGTCTTTGATTTCGTGTAATTATTATGTGGAGAAAGCTCCGACCTGGAAAATAGTGGCACTTGAATTGAAAGCCACAACCAAAAGTTGCATTCTTAGTTTTGTGAACAAAAGGTGGACCAAAAGCTTTGAGGCTGTGATTTCTAAGTAGCTCAAAATTTAATGAAATCTTAATGGGTTTCGTCAAAGGTCAATGTATCGCATAAGTTTTTGTGAAATATTGATTAGTCGTTTAATCTTCAATTGTCTGATTACTAATATTTCGTCAAAGCTGTTAAGAAGCATCACATGTCCCGGTGTACTATACCTTCAGTTTTGAGGTATCGATATGAAATTTTTCGCACGTTCTTTTCTTCCCAAGAAGCTGTCATTTGTCGGAATCGGCGATATCGGATCACTATAGTATACAGCTACAAATTCTGAATGAAGTGATTCTATGGAAAACTTTTTCATTTGACGAGAAATCTTCATGAAATCTAGTATGTACTTATTATTATTGTTCAAGGCAAGATAATGTCTGAAGAAAATTTTCATATTGAACGACTATATGATATAGCTGTCTTTTAAGTGGACGATCAAGATCGAGGTCTTATATGGAAACTTTTTTTTCTGAAGGGTATTTTAGATTCGTGCAACCAAAGTTAGAGTTTATACTGGGTTTATTTCATTTCGTTTAATTCCGGTTTTTCATTTTCTATTTCATTTAAGTGCATTTGATGTCATTTCATTTTTCACCATATTTTTTTGCTTTATTTCTTTCCTATCATTTCGTTTCATGGCCGTCGTTTTCTTTCTTTCCCCATCTTCTCGTTCTTATTCTTTTTAATTCCTATATTTTGCTTTCTGTACCTAGTTAGCTCTTCTTCGAGTTCGGTTTGACGAAAAAACTTCTCGTGTTCTTGTTTCGTTTGATATCCCTCCCGTTTCCTTGAATTTCCCTTTCTTTCCTAAAAGAGCTTTAAAAAGCCTTGATTTTAGCAGAGGATTTTAATTTTATTTTCCAAAAGTACACCCTGTATCCATGCTCTTGTAAGTTCTCATCACCTTCACACATACATAAATATGTATGTATGTACATATGAGCCCTACGTTGCTGCACCAACTTTATTTCACTTGTGACTGTGGCAGTTGGCCCTAAAGTGCAAGCGTTCCTTACATCAACTGCATGCACACGCACGCACACATACAAGCAAACTTGCAGTAGATCGGCATAGATACATGCGTAGTTGGTTGTGTTTCTTGTATGTTAAATTAATTAAAATTAATCTGATTACCTTTGTGTGCATTTTCCTTTTGAGTTTTTCACTTTGTTGCAAAACTTAAACACCATTCTGTCAAGAGCGTAGAAATTTTTCGCTTTCATTTGTCCCATACAAATACCCAGGCGCACCCACACACATACCTACATATGCTTTTCACAAAAGAAGGAAAATTGCACGCACACACATATACGTATATTTACATAAAGAGTGCATTTAAATGAATTCAGAAAGTTGGTCAGAATTCACAAATGAATACCAACGTCACTGAGTGGAATAATCTCAAAACTACTAAATGCAAAATCAAAAAGATAAAAGTAATTAAAAGACTACGAAAACTTTATATTTTTTGTTTTTTTTTTTTGTATGGAAGTGAATTATCTTTGCTTTTTTGAGTGTATGCGTCGAGCAGCTGCTGAGGTCACATTGAATTCAATTACATCGCTTCTCATACCCATTTGCTGTGCATTGTACGCAAAGCGCGGAAGAAAGCGTGTTCAAGGTTGAAAAACATTAGCTGTGGATTTATATTTTCAACTGTCGTTTGTTTCATCATTAGTGAGTTAGGTTAAGCTATTTCCTTAGTGAAGTCGAACAGGCTAGATAGGATCATTGGATAGGTAATCGTTTGTTTTCTTTATCCAACTCTCTTTAAACATGTCTCCATCTATCTTTATAATTTTCTATTTATTTGTTTATCACTTTATACCTTTGTGGCTATTTCTCGTACTCTGACTATAATACCTAATTACAATTTTAAAGCCTTGGTAGTAGGTGTCACAAGATCCGATGGTTTTCCCGCCAAATCGTCGCGAATCTGATCAGGTTTCTCAATTTTAAAGTGGACCAAGTCGCTCCATGCGTCAGTCCGAGTTGCTGCGAACGGCGTCGAATCGACCGTCGCGGTCTCCTTGTCCCCTCTCAGCTATATTTTCTTCTCTGCATGATGGATGTGGTCTATTCGGTCGAATATTATCCAATAATGAATGATGTCTTACTCGTAACATAGGAGATGGTACGCTCAGAAGACCGATTATGTTGAACTTAAGTCGATCGAAGCGCTCGAAACACATTCTTTACAGAACGTGAATTTTCGTAATAAAGTTGAACGATTTGTAAACGTTGTTCAGGCGTATGTCTTTCAATGATGAAATCCCAAATAATACTGAGCAAAAATAACATGACAGCTTGACACGACTCACACGAGATCTGTCCACAAAAGACTATATTATCTACTCTATGTGCATGCGAAGATTTGTCTGATAAAATATTGTTGTAGTTGTTGTTTTAGCGGGTACCTAGTCCTCGTTATGATGGTTAGAATTTGCCAAGTTGCCGTCGACGTCATCCAACGGAAGGCCCAAGAAAAGCGCTGTTTCAACAGGGTCGGAAAAAAGGGAGAGAGGTGTCAGATGAGTGGGCTTATGGGACATGCATAGGGGTGGTCAGTGTCATGCAGAGACTCATTGCACGCAAGACATATGTATATTGGATATGTCGCGGTCTATTCTGGATAAGTTGTTAACCTGCTATGGTATCCAGAACGAAGCTAGGGTCACTCTCGCTTCTCGCGGCAACTCGAGCTCTTCGTCTGCAATGGGTGGTGGTTTGATTCCGAGTACGCCATTCGCTGGAAGGGAGTCGGTGAAGGTGTTGATGGAAGTTTGTTGCGTCCGAAGTCTGGTCGATGTATTGTCTCATGTCATCGACGTAGTTGAGGAATCACCTATTGATTTTCCAAGGAGGCGGTTCCACTACAAGCAGGTGACTACAAGGATGCTTTCGCAGTTATCGGAAATCATCCCAGCAGGAATTGTCTAGTAAAATAACCGTAGCTATCGGTAAAGAAATTCGACGTCTCGGAGGACAGATACATATAACCTTTTGTACTGATGAACTTCATAAAAAGCACGCGGCATCATATCACTCCGTTTTTATAAAGAAAACTCGGCATTGTAATCTTTTGATTTTTTCTAGCCTGTTACTTAACAATTTTGAAAGTATTTTGTATTGGTTTATTGTATGAAATTTCTTATATCATACTCTTATTGTTATTAAAAATATAGTTACTCTATCTTTCAGTACTGAAGCGAACTTAAAAGGTATTGATATATTGATGTACTGATTTTCATTAAGTTGAAAAAAAAAAATAATTTTCACACGATAAACTCTATTTTATATTTATTTTTGTAGGTGATTTCTCAAGACAATTTGACTAAATTCTTTGCTTGGAAAACCGATAATTATTTGTTTTTTGAAACCAACTAGGGGCTATCTGAAATACTTATATATCCCTGCACTTTTAGTTGCCATTAAAGGCATAAAGCATATGTTGTCTTATATTTCAGTGCTTAATTGAACTTATGAAACGGTTGAATTTAATCGAAAACTTCACTGAGTTCGAGAAATATGTCGTTACGATCATCTTTCGTCAGATTTTCGGAGAGCAAAGTTGAGTCTCCTGTTGCAAAATCGGGTATAATCTCGTAAGCTGTATTTACGCTAATAAAGAAGAAGAGTTGAGTTTCTCTCAAATTTATCTGTTAAGTATGCTCGGACATTTACTTTTAAGTACAATGTACTTTAAGTACAATATATTTAATCCGATTAATTTTTCTTAGAGAACACGAAACTGTAATGATCTCGAATATTCTAATGAGCTAAAATGAGAAAAAAATATTGTCCGCACTTTTAGTTACCAAAAATGGCGTAAGAAGGTAGATAGTCCATCTTTTAGTACTTTATTGAACTTGTGAAACGGTTGAGCCTGATTAAAAACTTCGCTCACTTCAAAAACCATGGCATTAAGAGTTTATACTTGTACTTTATTTTTGTCTCTGAAAATATGTATTTTTATTTCCCTTGGATAAACTCTACAATTCTCCTCAGATTTATTTGTTACTTGTGATTTTTACAGCTACAAATCCGACTACTTTTTCAGAAAAAACTCTAAACTGTAAGCATTTAGAACCTACCATAAATTTTTTAGGGAATTATAAGGCTTGTAATAGACTACCAACACTTTTGGCTGCCATTAAAGGCTTATTCCGTGCTTCAGCACTTAAATGAACTTGTAGAACGCTTATTGTAAACACCACTGGGTTGTGGAATTTCAGAGCATTTATCGTCTATTCAACTCTGTAACTAACAACCAACTGCACGCGTCATAATTATGCTCCCTTCTGCTACAATAATAACAATTAAAATATAATAGTAATTGTAACGTGAATGTAATAAAGCAAAGCGGCCGCCGCACACCATGGCGTATGAGTGCGCTCGCATATTTTCGCCGCATGTGACGAGTACTACTGTGATCGACGGCATCGATACGCCGCAGTCGCGCTGTCACAAATGTCACGAAAGTCACGCATTTGTAAAATTATATTTATATTTAGTTTCGGCGAAATGTAACTAAAAACATTACGTAATAACGGAAAATGCCACCGCGGTTGCGGCACACACGCACCACACGGGCACCGGGCCGGCCAAACGACCGCAGTGAAACAAAATTAGAGCGACTACATTTTAATTATGGTACGAATTTGTTTTGGCGGCGTTGAAAATCTCTGTTTCCGAGTTGCATAAAATTCATTGCATTACATTTGTGAGGTTAAGTTCGTCCGTTTCCCGTTAGCCACGTCATACTATACTCATTTGTTGGTGACACGGTTTTTTTTTGTGTGTGATACCCTGAACGGGGTATATTAAGTTTAAGTAATAAATGATCATGACTTATCATATAGCTGCCATACAAACTGATCGATTGAAATTAAGTTCCTGTATGAAAAACCTTTTTATTTGACAAGATATCTCCACAAAATTTGGTATGGATTATTACCTAAAACAATGGCACAATCCATGAAGAAATTGTTTAGATCGGATCACTATAGCATATAGCTGCCATACAAACTGATCGATCGAAATTAAGTTCCTGTATGAAAACTTTTTTATTTGACAAGATATCTCCACAAAATTCGGCACGAATTATTGTCTAAATCAATGGTGCAACCCCTGAAGAAATTGTTCAGATCGGTTCACTATAGCATATAGCTGCCATACAAACTGAACGATCAAAATCATGTACTTATGAGGACAACTTGAACTGTGAAGGGTATTCGGTGGCTTCGCTGCAATCATTTTGCTTGTTGTTTTTTGTTTTTGTTGTTAGTAATTTGTTTATAATTTATGACAGCGCGCGACATTTGTGTGTTGGCCGTTGAAGGATTGCACGAGTGTTGGTGCGCTTTGGTTTCGCTGCTGCTTGGTTCCTTGATTTAGTTCTGTGATTTGACATCGCGGCTTTGTTGTTGTACGTAATGCATACATGCCATGTGTATGTGTATATGTGTAGTTAGAACTATATATTATATGAATTTGTCCGCTGACAAGCTAACTGTTTGATATTGTCGGCAACGCTGACATGAGTCCTCAGCTGTGTAGCGGTTTTTGGGGTCTGCGGTCGCTTTGGTCTCCGCATTTGCCGCGCCGACCGCCCAAAAATTTGCGTGTGAGTTCATATGAAAAATTGAATTTTGCGGTTGCCATAGTGCCGGCTCCGCAAAGCAGGCAGGTGCGAGCTCATTGGTTTGGTGAATACGCCGGCGACCAGTACGACAAATTATATTCTCTTATTCTCCAACTGCGTTATGCGTGTGGGGATGTGTGCTTGTTTGTTTGAGAAACCGCAAAATGTTAACAAAGTTCTAGGTTAATTCGAGCTGTGAGGTTGCGCTTGTTAGATAGACAAATTAATTATGTTGCCATGAGTTAGGTTCTTCTTATTCAGAGCGTGGTTGTTATGCGCGAGTGCGGCTTGCTCGCTGATAAGGTAAAGCAGTAGTGTACTTATAAAAAATACTGACCTACTGACACCTAATATTCATATAGTTAGTGTTTACTTTCCTGGGTATAAGGCCGCATTTTGCCGTAGCTATGAAGGGAATAGTATAGTATGGTAAACTTTTTCGAATCCTTAATTCCAGCGAGTAAAATAGAATAGGCAGTCCGCTTCTGCGATCTATTAAAAGCTGCCGGTACGGATGGAGTCCTTCTAGCCAAGTAGCAAAATGCATTTTGTTCTTTAGGAGGATTTAACTTTCAGCTATACAATATACACTCATGGAGAAAGTGAGGGCTAGATTTTCATCCCTCAGGTCTCTAAGCTAAAGTTCCTTTCTTAAAGCATTAGAAAAAATCCTGCACGTGCATAACACGGCAACAGCGCCCAGAAGCTTGTCCAAAGCTAAATTCGCAAAACGCATATCCGTAGAGACTGCACTCCATATGCCGGTATTTAACATAAAAAGGGCTCGTGAATATGGGGAATACCCTATTGGAGTGTTCCTCTTCATATCTTTATCATTCAATAACGTTCCTACAGTATCTATTCTAAATAGTTTCGAGTCAATATGATTCAGCTATACAGCGATGGGTCAGAAGCTTCTTAATCTCTAGAATGATAACAGAAGAATGGAATGACGCTAGAATGACCAGGGAAGTCTGTAGTGGTTTACCACATGAATAAGGTATATACATCAATCATGTATGTATAGCGCAGCACGAGTTAGACATTGCAATTCCAAGAGTAGGGGACGGCTGTCACACGAAAATTTGACGGGTATTGTTAACCCGAAGTATTGTCTATACAACGAGCTGGAAGGTCAAAAAATTATTCATAACATAAATATACAAAGCGGTGGCGGCCTGTAGAATGGTATTCTAAAACATTCGCAGCGAAAACGGTGCTATGCTTGATATACAACACAGAATTCATTAAAAAATATCTGATAAAATCCTGAGTGGTGTGCCAGATTACGATTAAATTCAATGGCAATGTATCACTTGTGTGCTCTGGGCCAAGAATTTTTCAAAAATCGTCTACATTTTTTCAAGAAAATCGAAAATCAAATGTTTAATAGCAGAATATCGTAGATAATGCGTTCAGAACCAGTGAATACTCTGACACAGAAAACATAGTACTTTCTTTAGAATAGCTGGGAATAGCTGGGAGCTATCTAACAAGACATATTATTGTCTAGAACAATTTTCACGATCTTAAGCTAGCCAATTTTGTCTCATTTGAAGCGACAGATAGTGCCTATTAAAGTGATTCGAGGTTTCATTAAAAATGAACATAAACAACCTGTACGTACAGTGGTTTGGATGGCTACAGATTCCTTACTACATGTAATTTCTTATGTCAAACTTACACACACTGGGTAGTAGAAAGAGAGAAAACTTTCCTGCGAGTCAACTTCCATGTATATTTTCTGTTCGTAGTGGACTCGTCGATTCTAGCGCCAAAGACAACAATACGAAACAAGTAAGGGAGAGCTAAGTTCGGGTATAACCGAACATTTCATACTCTAGCACTTTTCAAGAATTAATGTCAGGGAAATGTCTTCAGATGCACAAGACTTGTTAGTTACAAGGGTTCTAGGGCAAGTTTTGAAACGGTTTTATTCATATTAAACACAAATGTGTGCCGTTTTTAGAAAAAGCTAACTAATATACATCGGCCGATATGTGCGGTATAAAGTCACGCGGAAACTCGAAAAGCCTTATTTTAGGCGTATGGGCGCTAAGGGAAGTATTGACCCGATTCAACTCATTTGTAGCACACAGACCTACTACTATGAGGAAATAATTCTTTCTGAACTGAAGTTATATATCTCACACATTAACTGATATTTTCGTTAAAAGGTCAGTTCTAAGCACTGGGTCCACATATTCAGCACATGCTTTAACAGTTTTGGTTCAATTACACTGGGGAACAATGTGAAACAAAATTTTTGTTGCTTTCGATTTTACAGCTGTTTCAGAGTTATTTAGGCATGTTAAATTCAAATCCGAAGTCAGTTTTCTTCTATCACGTCAAGTTTTTTTGCTACAGCTTATAGTAATTATTAGTAATTTTTTTATTTGGAATAAGTGAATATCGCTGTAGGAGAATAGCAGCAGGTTCTTGCTTGTGACGACAATCGTCTAGACGGTAGTTGGGACATGTATGAACCTGTCGTTGGTGACCTACGGCGTCATTCTCTTCTTCCCATACGAGCAAGTTCAGTTTCGCGCGAGATTGTGTGGTGAGGCGTTGTTTGTGCTCATACGTTACGTCCGGTTTTTTAAATAAGGATTTTTTTTACCTTTATTCCTGAGTACAACTTCTCTTTCCCTTAGATCATGTCTGTCTCTGGCATTTCACGTCTAAGGTGTATAAACAGTGCTGATTCGTTTTGCTATATTTGTGGCAATTTTACTATTCCAAGTCAAAGGAGAAACATTAGTCCATTTGTCAGACAAGCCTATTTAGCGTATTTTAAAATGAAAATCGGTGATCAGGATAAAGTTTGGGCCACTCACAAGGTGTGCAAGCAGTGTGTCGAGAGTTTACGAATGTGGACTAAGGGAACCCGTGATAAAATGCCATTTGGTATACCAATGAGTTGGCGAGAGCCCAGAGATCATTCAAGTGACTGTTATTTCTGTATGGTGAAAACGTCAGGTTATAACAAAAAAAATAAATGTAAGATAAAGTATCCTAGTTTACTATCAGCTATACGCCCAGTACCTCATTCAACTGAAATCCCAGTGCCAGTTTTCGAAGAACTACCCCTATAAGAAATACAAGAAAGCGTGTGTGATGATGATTAAAGTGACTCCAACGATGAAGACTTTGAAATTGAAGACGACTCTGCTCGAAAGGGATTTGATCAGAATGAGTTGAATGATTTGGCACAAGATTTGGGACTATCCAAAAAAGCTCAAGAGCTGATGGCATCCAGACTGTATGAGAAGAACTTGCTTGAAAAAGGAGCTACGGTATCCTACTTTCGATCCAGAGAAAGTGAATTTCTGCCATACTTTCAAAATGACTCAGGATTTGCGTATTGCTGTAACGTACAAGGTTTGATAAATGTGTTGGGAATTCCAACATATAACGCAACTGAATAGAGACTTTTCATAGACAGCTCAAAGAGGAGCTTGAAGTGTGTACTATTGCACAATGGAAATGTCTTTGGTGCAGTTCCAATCGGCCATTCTGTTCGTTTACAAGAAGCATGTGAAGACATAAAGAGAGTAATTGATTTGCATCTGTGTTGACCTTAAAATGGTCTGCTTCCTTCTTGGTCAGCAACAAGGATACACTCGTGAGAAGCATTGGGTGCAGTCGAATTGGCCGCCAAGATCTGAGCTAAAACCTGGTGATCCGAACATTCATCAACCACTTGTCGACAGGAAGAACATTGTTTTCCCACCTCTACATATAAAGCTTGGGCTCATGAAACAGTTTGTTAAAACTTTGTGCTCTGAAGGGGACTGTTTCAAGTATTTAATTTTGGCATTTCCTGGACTGTCTTTTGAAAAGATGAAGGCTGGTGTATTTAATGGTCCACAGATGTGGCAACTCGTTAAAGATGAACATTTCATCGAAACAATGACAGAACTCCAAAAGAACGTTTGGTTGGCATTCAAAACCATTATCAAAGATTTTCTTGGAAATACTAGAGCAGAGAACTACATTGACATTGTCAACCAGCTCTTGGGGAGTTTCAAAAGGCTAGGTTACAATATGAGCATCAAATTGCATTTTCTACATAGTCATCTCGCTAATTTCCCCACAAACCTTGGTGCAGTCAGTGATGAGCAGGGAGAGCATTTCCACCAAGACCTGCAAACCATGGAGACTCGGTATCAAGGAAGATGGGATGAGCACATGATGGCTGACTGTTGTTGGAGCATCAAGCGAGATTGTCCACAAACTGAACACTCCAGAAAGAGTTATAAGAGAAAATTTTTACCGTAATATTGATGTCCGGGTTTGAGAAAACCATATTATCCCTTCTACAATGACAATTTCACTTTACAAAAAATGTGATTTAATAGCATTTGTTCAAATAAAATTACAATTTGTGAAGAGTATATTCAGTATAATTTTTCATCTTTACTTTGTTTCGTAAGAATATTTTATATGACTATTGGGAAAAAGAGGGTATTCTGTAGCTTAAAAAGTTGATGTGCTAGACAAAAAATGAGGTTATTTTTGGATTCAGAGGCCAAAAGTGACTCAAAAACAAGTATTAAATCGAAGTCAACAAAAATTGTGTTCCCCAGTGTTAGAGCAATTTATAGTCATAAGGTGGCACACCTCAAATGCGCTATTCGTGCAAACTTTTATACCGGTACATTAATTGATTTTTGGATATGTATATTGGAAAGTGAAAGAAGAAAATTTAGTTATGTGGGAAGTAAGCGTGGTTTTAGTCCGATTTCGCTCAATTTCACTCTATAATAAAAGAGTGTGGAGGGAATGTTATGCGTTGAATTTAGTTGAAATCTGTCGAGCAGTTCTCGAGCTATGCAATTTTACCGAAAAGTGAGCTGTGCTTGTCCACTGTCCAAATTTGACGCCGGCTCGTTTACAGCCCTCTCCTGCCAACTTAATGTCGTTGGGGTGTTTAGTTATTGATTTATTGCGCTTTTAGTAGTTTTTAACAGGGCTGTGGGCGTGGTTATCATCCGATTTCATCTATTTTATTGCTATCAGTATAAGTTTTTATAATATTTTCTCTAGATAAATTTGGTTGTTGTAGCTGGTTTAGAAGTTAATTACATTAAATATATTAGAGAGCAGGGCCACGCCCACTTCCCACTGCGATCGACTGTGCGGAATTATAGTTCTATATCTTAATTTAATGCTTAGTTATGGGTCTTTATTCGTTTTCGGTAAAGGCATTTTATGGGACTTGAAGTGGTCTGATTACACCCATCCGAACCTGTCCTTACTGTTTTGCCAAGGAACGCGTCTACCAACATTCATGAAGATATCTCAATTTTTACTCAAGGTAAAGCTGTCACAGGTGGACAGACGTACGCACGAACGGAGAGTCATCCGGATTTCAACTCGTCCTGTCATCCTGATTCTGGTTTAAAGATACAGTGAAAAAAATCGTCGAATTGGCATCAGAAATATAGAAGAGGGTCTCGACATCTCTTATAGAGCGGCTCAATCTAATTTGGTTCGCGTCTTGGGTCTGAAGCGTGTCAATGCTAGATTAGTACGAAAAAAATTGAATCTTTTGTAACAACGATGTAGAATATACATATGTAGGTCGAAAAAGAGATGCTTGACAATGTAGATGAGGACCCTACATCCACCGATCATCATTACTAGTGACGAGAAGCGGATTAATAGTTGTTTTGTCAGTATGGGTCATATATGGTGGTTTATTTGGTAATTTTTAGTTAAAAGTCTTAATTTATCCGTCATCCTTTGAGTTAACCCTTAAGCTGTGAACTTAAACTTAACACTCCGAACTGAATTTTAACTTGTCCTTAACATAAGCTAACCTCAGTAAAACTCTTCACTCAAAATTTAACATTTCGGATAATCATAATATATACATATATAAAACTCATATCTAACACCAAACCCCTTAATTTTACGTTTGACCGAATCGTTAATTTAAGAATTAATCTCCATCGACATATTGGCCCATAATGTGGTTGCGCTTAAATCAGTTTATCGGTAAAATTGAATATCATTTCAATATGCTTATGTAGATTTCAAACAAATACCGCAAGCAATTAATTTGCTGTTTAACAAGGTGACCCACAGTGACTACAAATAACCGACAGGAATTCCCAAAGGTAGCCAGTGATTCATGTATTGCCGTTTCTTATCTGGGCGACCCCGAACAACACTGGACTCCACACACCAACACACGCATACACACACTTCACTAAACTTACCAACACTCACACATACGCTTCACTAAACTCACTAACCCACTTCACACCTAAACGAATTCTCATTTGGCACCAATACACAGACACTGTTGATACACCAAAGGCAACGCTAACGGTATGTATTCATATATACCTATATACATATATGAATCTGTGGAGATTTAGCATTGTTATATTTATTATTGTTATCATGCTTTCTATTTTGGCCGAAAGTGTTGAGATTGTGGTAATCACTGTTCATAGATAAATAATTTGAAAATACTGAATACGTTTGGGGGCAAGAATCCAATAACTAAAAGTTTAATTACTTTAGCGGTTTGGTGTGCTAATCGAATCAAAGGAAAAGAAAGTTAGGATAACGAATGCGAAGAAAGACGATTGACCAGCGGTTAATTGGGTTTAGAGTGAAGCGGTATATATAAAATGAGATGTATGTATGTATTGGGTTTACAACTATATTTGTGCGATTTAGAAAAGAGATAGAGCAACTAATTATTATTCCATTGTTTCCATATTCCAAACATGCGTTGGAAAGTTACTGCCACTGTGTGTCCTTTTCAGTATAAATCAATAATTTGAAGCGTAAGCAATCAGACATTTTTTTAGTCAAATAAGTAGAACCCTGTGGCTGACAAAACGTGTTGTTGGGAGGAGTTTTTCTTTAATACTTTTATATGAAGAAAACCTCAGCAGAAAGTTATCGTGCTTTGGTGGAAGTTTATGATGCTCCAGTTGATCGAATGTGTCAAAAGAGGTGGTTTCGAAGAGGAAGAACGTCCTGGCTGGCCACAAAGTTTGAAGATGAGGAATTGGACGCATTAGTCGATGAAGATTATTGTAAAATAAAAGAAGACCGCGCAAAATCGTTCCCTATTACCTAAGCAGCCATTTCAATACGTTTAGAAGTAGTCGGATACATGTTTTTGCAACGGATTTTGGCTGGTAATAAAAATGGATCCAATATGACAACCCTAAACGCGATAAATCATATCTGAAACCTAGCCAACAAACCAAATCAGCTGCAAAAAGGAAAAAAAGGCCAAGGCAAAGCCCTATATTTGATGAGGTCAGTAAGGCGTGTTGTATTTTGAGCTTTTCAATTGGGCGAAACTATTAATCGGGAACACTACCGAAAAAACTCATGAAATTGAAGCCAGCGATTGCTGAAAAACGCCTGGAATTCGCGACTAGACACGAGCCAATAATTTTTCATCAGACAACACTCGGTCTCATGTTGAAAGACCTATTAAAAGTTATTTGGAAAACTGAGGTTGGGAAGTTTGCCTCACCCGGCTTATATCCCAGACATTGCCCTTTCTGACCACCTTATCTTCCGGCCGATGCATACTGCCCTCTCTGGTATAATGTACGGTTTACATCAGAACAAGGTATCAAAACTAAGCTTTATTCATTCGTGACGGCCAGTTGTTTTAAGATGGACTCCACAAATTACCAAAAATATAGGAAAATGTTATAGCCTCAGACGGGTAATACTTAGAGTTTTTTCCAATCAACGTAAAAAATTTGAATAAAGGAAAAAAGTCCGCATGAAAATACTTACAGACCCAACATAAGAAAGCAATGTTCAAAGTAAGTATTATATATACACATACAGTCAAGTGGAGGTCTTCGCTGAACCAAAATATATATATTATTATAGTTAAGCTTCTGTTTTCGAAGTATGCTACGCATACGAGCACACCGAGGTATTGTGGTATAGAGACTTTAACATTTTCTCAATGAACCATATTCTTCAAAGAAGCTAATACATTCCGCTTTGTTGTTTTGCGGACGGGTAATTGCTATACGAACTTTCTCATAGTCGGGCAATTAAACTCCATTAATGCTCCATTGGGGAGTCCATCTCCTGGTGTTATGCTTTCACTGCCATTCAGCAGGCTGGAGAAGTACTCCGTCTAAAATTTCAGTGTGCTTTGGGTATCAGTCCCTAGATCACCTCTGGGGGTTCTATAAGTGTATGCTCCGGTGTTGAAACCTTCATTCTCCACCTTTTCTTGGATTTTTCGAGCATTACCCCTGACGGCCAGCTTGTCAAGCTCTTCATACTCACGCATTTCGGCGTTTCTCTTTTTTTGTCTGCAAATGTGTCTGGTTTTCCTATTCAGCTCTCGGTATTTATCCCACCCCGCACGAGTTGCGGTCAATTGTAACGTTGGGAGCTAGGCAGTCTGCTTTCTCTCCACTGCGACACGGCACTCCTCATCGTACCAGCTGTTCTTTTGCATTTTCCGAAAACCAATGGTTTCGTTTGCAGCTGTCGAGTAGAAAATCGTTCGACTGTCTGTTGTGATTGCAGCTTTTCAACGTCGAACTTTCCTTGTGTTTGTTGATATGCATCTTTTGCTGCACAGAGACATGTACGTATCTTGGCTGCTACGAGATAATGGTCTGAGTAAATGTTAGGACCTCGGAGCGTACGTACGTTTAAAACACTAGAGACGTGTGTTCCGTCTATCACCACGTGATCGATCTGGTTGGTGGCGTTTCGATCGGGAGACAACCAGGTAGATTGAAAATTTTTCCTCAAGCAATTTGGGGAAGCCGAATTTACCGACTGTTGTGCCAAAGATACCTTCCTTGCCCACCTTAGCGTTAAATTCGCTAAGTACGTAGTGTTTTGACATCATCACCTGGGCAGCTCTTATAGGTGCGGTCCAAGGGCTCTTAGAAGACATTTTTGGTCACATCATCCTTCTCTTACGTCGTGGCGTGGGCGTAAATCAGCGATATGTTGAAGAGCTTCGTTTTGATGTGGATTGCGGCTTAACGTTCATCCAACGGGGTCTCTCTCTCACCACTATTCCCACACCACAAGGACCTACTCGTCTCAGTCCTTCTCCCGTCCATCGCATTTCTTGGACGGCCGTGATGTCAGCCTTTACTCTAACGAAGACATAAACTAGATGGGCAGCGGCACCTTCCCAAGGAACTGGACGTTCTAGGGGCATGCAGATCGTAATCCTTAACACGTTTGCAGGGATCATCATCAAAATGGGGTCTGTTATTCGAGACAGTTTTCTTTTTTTCATTGGTAGGGCTTTTGACGTGGTGGCTCCCAAGCCCAGCGCACAACGCTGATGCGGGAATGTTTTGCATTCTCACTTTAGCTCACTTTCAAGCGCATGTTTCTTGACTACCCAGAGGATACTTGGTCTAAGGCCGGAGGTAGTGAACTGCTTGAGCCACGACTAGACTGAAAGAAATTGTGAAAATGTTTACCAGCAGTATAGTCTACACCTTTCAAGGGCATTTTACGGTGTCTTTACTCCTGAAAAAATTTAAAGTTCCAAAACTGTAAAATTTGGGAATTAATAATTGCAAATGTTTACCTTTTTCCCTAAAAAATTTCCACTATAACAATTTTTGCCTAGCACTTTCATGCTTGAATACTTGTCTTCCGCCATAAATTTCCCTTTTTATTTATTTATATTTTCTTTTTCTAATTTCCCAAAATTTATTATGACAATTTCTAATTTGAATTGCTTCAGACAACGCATAAAAGTTAGTCAGCCTGCGAGCAGCAGTAATTTTAATGTTGCCAGCATACCTGCTCGCCTGCTCGCGAGCAATACACGCACCCAATGCCCCAATCCGACTGTCGCATGTAAATGATTAACGCGTCGTGCATGCGCCGAACATCTATCAGTGGCATCCGTTGTTCGCCCATTGTAATACCCACTGCGGGGTTTTTGCATTCTACTCGAAATTAGCTGCATACGCGGCTGTTTCGCGCTCTACTTGTATATTCAGTAGGAGGCATTTGTGTGACTATGCCCTAAAGCTGTGCTGAAAAATGCACGGTGGCTTCGAGTTGACTTTAGAGTACTTAAATCTGATTTTATAAATATCTCAATTTTATTTTTGTATGGTCTTTAAAAGGTGCTTCCTTATCTCGACTGTTACCAAATAGAATACATTGAGTCATTATATTTTTCCTTTAATTATTTTTAGTCTACGAACTTTTTAACTCCAACAGTTAGCTTAAGGAATTTTTCAAAGAGGCTAAGTTTTCATCCAAAGCGAAAAGTTTAAAGCAAGGAGAAACAATCGGAAGATATTTGTGATATCTTAGCACATCACACAAAGTAAGAGATAGCGAAAACAGCTTAAGAGTAAAGGCATGCTAAAAAATCAAAACCTGGTGCAAGGAGCTACCTGGGTGGAAAACAGCAAAAGTCATGTGCAAAACGGTAGATCAAAAGTATACAAAATTCCTATTGGCACTCGATGTAAGGTACTGTTTCCTACAGGAATACTAACTAGTCCCTGTCTGGATTATGATATGTTCTCTCGGCTCTCACAAAGAAGGAGATAGAGAGGGAGTCTTGACCTCCTTCTGTTAATCTCCCGCTAATCCTTCTACTCGAAAACTTTTAGTTTAGTCGTCTCATCGGATGCCGTTATCGTCCATTTCTCTGTGCAATTCAGCAGGAAGGGAATAATGAGTGAATTGTATGCTCGATTTTGGTTCTCGTAAAGGGACTTTACTTTTCAATTGCCTACTCAGTCCAAAGTAGTATCTTTTGGAAAGAACGATACTGCGTTGAATTTCAAGGCGGACACTGTTGGTGTTATTGATCCTGATTTCAAGATAGTCGAAATTATCTCAAACTTCAAAGTTGTGACAGTCAACAATGATGGAGGAGCCAAGACGCCAATGAGCTGATTGTTTCCCATAATTGAACGCAGGAGACATTTGAACATGTTTTCGTTCACCACCAGATCCTTTTGCTTTTCTTCTTTGTCGAGAGAAAGATGAACTAACGGCGCTGTTTTTAAAGTCTGTATAGCTCTGCGTATGTCATAATTTTCTCCACCATCAGATTGAAGAAGTCACACCATAAGGAGTCCCCTTGACTGAAGCATTGTTTGCTATCAAGCTGACCGAAGTGGTGCTTTCCAATTCTAACGCTTCTGGTATTGCTCAGCATCAGATCGACTTGAGATCGTAAATATTGGTAAGAATATGAGGTAACTTAGTAGTAAATAGGCAATCATATTTTCTTAAGCAGATTGTGAATCGGCCTTAATATGAGGAATATACTGATTCATATACAAATCAACTCAGAACCCTAGAATCTTTAGAATTCCTTGACTAATAAGAGCTGTACGGATTGAGATTTAGAAGTTTTTTTCTCGAATCCTGGTTAGAAATGAGTATATGTTTTGACTTAAATTGGTTCATCTTTAAAAGACAACCTCTGATTGAGTCCCAAAGACCCAACCCCAGTCTTAATAGGACGGATGTATTGATCCTTACATAAATCAACTTTGAACCTTAGATCTTTCAGGATCCTACTAATTCGACCATACCTTGGAAAAAATCTATATGATATGATACCTTCTTGAATTCCTTGTTAGAAAAGGGGATGTGTTTTGATTCAGATTATATTTTTATTATGAGATTATCTCTGCTTCCTCACTAACATGGCTCGGTGGCCTTCAAGTTTTCAATCCTAACCTCATTTCTCGCAGTAAATTACAACACTGTATGCCACAAATGCATTGCTGCCTGATGCCCCAATTATGGCGTCGTCACGTTGCGATATGTAACTCGGCGCTCCAACGCGCGACGTGTCAAATTTGCAGTGTGCACCCAAAGGAGCAGCAAAGCGGTGGCAGCCTCAGGACCATATACACATACATCTGCTCTAGGCGCACTAAACTGCGTTAAAATTATGCAAACCTATATGGGAGCAGCTAACTATCTAACGCAATAGCCTACGGTCAACAACTTACAACTACTTAGGCACGCACACACGCACGTATACACAAACAAATATACATAGATGTAATGCATATTGGAGGCTCGTAAATGAGTTTGTATCGGAGGCACGTTGTACACGACCCCAGGGAAGCCGCAATGATCAAAGCGATATGCGTTGAGGTGCTGAACAGATGCACACAACAACACACACAAACGCACACATATTCATAAACACATACATTCAGCGTCACGCCTCAATGAAAATTCTAAGCAAACTTAATAGCTAATGGGATGCTCAGCTAGCTGGTCACAGCGTCGGGGGACTCAAGTACTCATTGTAAATTTTTGTAAAAGTCTGCTGCCTCTCTGTGTATGTGTGTGTGTTGTGTCTTTGTGTTTTAAGTCACTGAGACTATAAAGTGGCAATCAAATTGATTTATTTTACTTGTTTACGTGCGAGCAGCGTCACAAGTGTATCTTTTTCTTTGTTTACCGTTATTTAAATTAAATAGAGCTAGGCGCTTGCCTGTGTGTGTGTGTGCGTACCCTGTTTGTTTATAAACTTTTATTCCGGTCTGTAGTGGTAGTCTTAAGTACTTGTGTAAGCACAAATCATGCTTGCAGGCTATGCCTTGCTGGTCCCGTTAGGGCATCGACGGTGAAAATTTAAATTACAGGGAGTTTAAGCTTTAATTTTCTTAGAGGAATTTGTTTCTGGTGTTTGGAGAGATATTTTACTAGGTAGGTTAGTTGGTTGGTTGTAAAGTGCGACGTATCAGCGCCAAACTGCAGGCGGTCGCACTTAGACCATCATTAGGCTCATTGTATCCACGGGCTGTACCTAAATTAAGCCTTATTGAGTAACTCAATGGATGTGGTAAACAACCTGATCTCCAGCTGACTAATTTAACCTGAGTTGGAGCATTGGGAACCGTGGATTATCGTTTGTATCCTGGAATGACTCCTACAACGTTACTAAGCTTCCTTTTGTCCAGAACTAGAAGCTTTATGGTCTGTCTGCAATCAATGCTGCACTAAGTAATTTCGTGGTAAGCCATGTATTGCTTGTGTTCTACGACTTGAAGTGTTCCACGAGGATCCATTGCTTGAAACAACCATCAAAGGAGCTGAATGGTCTGGGGAAGTTTAGAAGTCTCCGCCGAGCTGGCCAACTCGTCTGCTTTCTCATTTCCTTCTATTCCTATATGACCGAGTTACCTACTAAGAGTTATTGCCTACTGGATGAGACTAAGTGTTGGCTCCACGAATACCCTTAATTGCCAGTTGGCTGGTATTTTACTTATACTTTTATAATTTCTCGCTCATTAACGTATATACCTGGATAAATAATAATCTTTTGAAGTGAATATTATATGTTCTTGTAGTTCCGTGTAGCACCCACGCCTTCTAACACAGAAGACAATAGGTTAGAATAGGCTTGGTAAGCCGGTTAATATTCGTGCAACATCCCACTAGGACTGCTGTTGCTTTAGCGATTAACTAGTCCCCGCTTGGATGGTAAAGTTCGGATTAGTTGTCATTGAAGTTAACTAACGTTAGACCCAGAAAACGTGCTATTTTGACAGGGTCGGACCAAAGGGAGAGGCTCATTAGATGAGTGCGGTTCGTTGGGCATGCCAAGAGGTGGTTAGTAGCGTCGGGAATTCGTTGCATGCAGAACATATATTTGCTATTTAGAGGTCGATTCTGGATAAGTATGAAATTAACCTGGTACAATATACAGTACGAAGTTAGGCGAGGGTCAGTCTAGATTCTCGAAGCAAATCGAGCCCTTCGTCTGAAATGCCGTTGCTTTGGCAATGTTTTATGCCATTCACTGAGAAGGATGCCAGGATCCTAATTCTAAGTATGGATCAACCAGAAGGCAGTAAGCGCACTTTAAATGTATAACATAACATAAATACTTCAATACTCCTGTCCTAATTGGGACCTCACCGCTTTAACGGAATTTTATTTGTAGAAATTGAAAACATCTTGTCCTCACTACCAGCGTCTAGTCCCTTCGTATCATCTGACCAAAACCACATTTCCAGATATTTTAATACAAATCCTTATTATTTTTATTATTATTTCCTCTAAAATCACTCAACACCTCAATCAATCCAATTTTCCATATACTTGTTATGAGCCTCGCTTGGGATAGCCTTCAGTACCTTCAACGAATTTTTGTGTCATTAGTTTCGGCTAACTTTTGGAGCACTACGCTAGATTGTTAGACAATTTCGACTTCATATTCATAAACCCACATCTCGTCAGCAGTAATAATGCATTTGTGAAGAGACCCTACCTGCTACGTTCTCAAGCGTATCTTCTGCGACTTCTACTCGACGTCGTATTTGTAAAAGATACAAGTCTTTTCATACCCAAACCATGAACCAAGATATGGTAAGTCGATTCATAAAAGATATTGTTATCTATCTGATGCATTGCTTTCTTCACTTGCTCGATCTTATCTTCATTAACAAAGGCCAACTCGAATGAGACAAGTTTTCGTTGACTTTAAGACCTTCACTGAATGTTCTGTTTGCTCAAATATTTGTGTTCGTTTTAAAGTAGACTCCCCAAAACACTTCCGTCGCCGTGATTTTATTGTAAAGATCAGGATTTAAGCGAACTACTTTCTAATTTTTGTTCATGGTGAATATCTTCAGACAAACTGTTTTTCCTGTTACGACGACTGTGCTTAAGACTTTAGTCACGTGCAAATCTCATATTTTACGCTGTTGAATCTGGTTAGTTTACAACAACGCGCCAGTCGTTCTTCGTTTCCGCTTTTTGCTGCCAATTTTAGATTCTAAGTCTAGACAGATCCTTCTCCATTTCTCCGTCTTTCTAACGGAGTATACTCGTAGGTCTTCTCCAGCTTGCCCCAACGGAAACCGCGTCGAAAACTTTCAGAGCTGTAGTCTTTTCATTCATTCGCACGACGTGACTTTGCCAGGGAAGCAGCTGAGGATACTTAGCCTAAAACCGGAAGAGCCGGAAGAGAGAACTCCTCGAGTCTAATGTAAACGAATCGTTTCTGGTTACTTCCAAGTGAATGGCGCTCAGAGAACTTTCCTCACTTGCATGAACTTCTACACACGCGTTCATCTTCCATAGAAAACGTAACACGTAGACCCAATCTTAGGTAGAATATGATAGTAAATTGCTGTAACATGCTCATACAGAAATTTTGTATACATTTACCGTTAAGTTCTTCTTTATTCGTGTCGTATGTCGTATCTCGATTACCTCATTATAACTTAGTTCGTATTGTCAACAATACAAGAAGAAAACCTTTGGGATTTTGAGAGAGATCATAACCCTTCAGTCAATCTGACGGACGGCACGTCAATCTATAAAAATATTGTTCACTTAAAGTAAAAGTGAATTCAGCTGTCTATCTGAAATCCCTGCTCTAAAAATTTTGATTTTGTGAGTTACAATATAATGGGATTGCAGCCTTTCCACATTTCGATCCAAAAATGACAAAATTTTACTGAACACATCACTATAGGTCAACGTTGTGATGAGTTCTTTGGTTCTACTGAGCAGACACCGCTTGGATCTCAATCTACTATATTGCAGAATAGAAAGTGAAGACCGGTTAGCTAAGATCTCGGTAAACACTTATTTGGTTTTAGAGTATCGGTTTATAAGACTAATTGTAAGCTCCAGACACAACGGTAATTTGAAGTTTCTTGTAATTTTTGTATGCCAAGCTTATTCATTTCTTTCTCTGCTCCTTGCTTTAATGGTGGATGTTCGGACGTCTAATCGACTAAAGAGTATAACATTTTCACCTTTTATAAGTCGGTCTAGAGTTATGGTTTCACCATATGCGCTACTCTTCATTATCTTTTATTGCTCCAAAGATTTTTCTTAGCATCTATATTTTTATCTTTTTCTAGTAGCGTCCATGGTTGCCGTCAACAATGATTAAATGATGATTTTGTAGACATTACTTAAAGGCTTTCAGAGTTTCAAAAAAATTGGTTAATTGCACTTTGGGTTGCTTCTTCTGAACATTATCAAATATGTAGACTCCGAAAAAATCTCAGGGTAATCTTAAGACAAACCCGATTAACTAGAAAACTAAGCGGTACTCAGGAGAGTTTCCAGTAAACAATATGCCTTACCAGCTTACATCTCTCGCATCTCTCACATTTGCCTCATGAATATCAAAATATTCGAGAGGTCAGGGCAAATTGTTTGAACAATAATAAATGAGCATTTTAGTCGTATTGACTCGATGCTTAAGGCCTTAAATATGTATGGGCACAATGGTGTGCACATTTGCTTAGCTTCCAAGCTGTATTTAGTAGTTTGTGTGAGTTATGTTCTCGTGCCTGCCATATTTTATGAATAATACAGCATGGCATGCAGCAAAGACTCGTAGCATGTTGCTCTGCTGCGCTGCCGCAAGGCAAATTCCAGTGAACTAGAAACAATAGGATTTAAACACGTTACTAGGCCAATGGCGTTTTAGCTGCAAGCGACTTAAAACACAACAAAAACAAACAAGCGCTTAAATGTTAAGGAAGCTGCATAAAATGAGCCGACGAAATCACAGTGCTAAAAGGGAGGATTTCAAGAGAAGCAGAGCTGCAGGGAAAATTCGGCTCGACGGTACTAAGCCAGTACATGCCGTTTCACTAAGCTATTATTAAATTTATGAAATAAACGTGTTTACATAAATATACGAATTTTCCGTATCTTGCGTAGACGTTACTTAAAGGCAAGAAACATTTTAAGTAAAGTAGCTTAAGTTTGGACAACGTCGAGTTTTTTTGGACTACGTAACCAAATTTCGTAAACGGAATCGTTCCGAATGTTGGAATAGGCTTACGGTGATTCAGTTTTATCATAAATACAAGTGGTACCAAGCCTTTTAAGATGGTCGAGAGATCTATGAAGACGCTCCTCCTTCTGGACGACCTTCGACCTCTTCAACTGATGAAAATATTTAAAAAGTGAAGGATATGGTGCTTGAAAATTCTCAGGCAATTGTTAGAGAGATGACAATAGAGCTCGGCAGCTCTTGCGAGTCCGTTCAAATGGTTTTGGTGGATATTTTGGGCAAGAAACGCGTTCTTGCTCGACTCGTTGATGATTCTGATTCTTTTTTCAAAAAGAGTATCGTGAACAGATCTCTTTGGAGTTCTATTTGGTCGTATTTAGGTGTTCGCTTGGTCGAGCTGGCTTTGGTATGATAATTCTTAGAAGGACTATCTAAATAACTTACTATATTGGTGTTTTTTGTTTTTTAAATTTGAACGTTTATTTAAAAAAAAAACATCCAAAATAGTATTCAAGGCATTGCCTTATGTGATCTATAACATTTTTCCATAGTTCTGATAATTTGTGGATTCCGTCCCTAAAGAACAGCGCCGGCTTGGCTGCCAAGAATGAATCAA
Organism: Bactrocera dorsalis; assembly: GCF_023373825.1. Taxonomy (NCBI): domain Eukaryota; kingdom Metazoa; phylum Arthropoda; class Insecta; order Diptera; family Tephritidae; genus Bactrocera; species Bactrocera dorsalis. The sequence continues at coordinate 93,016,754 of NC_064303.1, forward strand.
GCCTACTTTTGTGTCGAATTGGTTGTTCAATCAAGCCAATCCCTATACCTGTTTTGAAATGAATCGTATTTCAGAGAGTTCATTCTACATTAACCAAGACAAATGGTAGTCAGAAGGGGCAAGGTTTGGGCCATTAGTCCGGTGAGGCGAAAAGTAGCGTACATAGGCTGGTATATATATTTCTGGACTAGGCAACACAAAGTGTTGCCAGGTGCAATCTGACATTTCCATTGGAAAGTTTGACATTTTTTAGCATAACATCACTCAGAACGTTTTGTCATTTAATCGTGAATTGGTTTATTTACCGGGAATTGAAAAAATTCATCTCGGCCAAAAAATGGAATTAGCTCGTGAACATTTTCGTGCGATCATTTTTCACAACTTTCGACATGGATTATCACGACAAGAGTGCATTGATGAACTAAAATCTTTGTATGGCTATGAAGCACCATCCTATAGCACTGTGAAAAACTGGTACAACGAATTCAATCCTGGTCGACGCTCGCTCAAAGACGAATTCCGTGAAGGTCGTCCAAAAATAGCCGTTGTGCCAGAAAACATCGATGCCGTACGTGAACTGATAATGCAAGACCGTCATGTAACATACCTTCAGATAGAGGCATGCCTATGCATTTCTCACACCAGCATACATTCGATATTGCATGAACACCTTGCCGTAAAAAAGGTTTGTTCTCGTTGAATCCCGCACAATTTGAAAATCGCTCAAAAAAAGGCTCGTATGGATTGGTGTAAAGAAATGCTGAAAAAATACGATCGCGGTGCTTCAAAAGACGTTTATAAGATCGTCACAGGTGACGAATCATGGATCTATGCGTATGAGGCCGAAACAAAACAGCAATCGACCGTGTGGGTCTTCCAAGACGAGCCAAATCCAACGGAAAAAAAAAACATTTTCGTTGGTAAATGTGCCTATTATCATTATTAGGCCAAAAATATATATAGCAGCCCACGTACAAGCACAATTTCTGATTTGCAAAATAGTCTTTCAAAGTCTGTTGGCATTCAATTTTTGCACTACTTGCGGGTTTCACCTGCCGAAAAGCACTAAAATTAGGTGATTCATATGTATGCACATGAGAGTTTTTACAAAATAATTTGTATCAGTTGACGTAGGGGACATTTGATATGAAATATCGCATGCGAATAAATTCTATCAAGAAAGCCTACACACATCATAACCTCATGATTTATCGCAAATGCAACTAAAGCAATAAACCAACTTAAATATCGCATGACACACCAGTGATCACTGAGCAGGAATGAGAAGAATAAGCACTCGCGAACAGCACAAAAGAGCATCAATATCACCAATAACGGATAAAGTCATTAGTTTATGAGCAACGAAATAAAGTGAAGGAATTTTATGACGCGAAAGTTGATGCATAATATTTTATTGTGAAAAATTAAATAGTGTGAAGTGTTTATAAGTGTTTAGTGAATATTTTTGTGAAATTTTATTGAAACTTACGTTAAACTTAAACTCTAATAGTAAAAAATTTAATTAAAAATCTTTTTTTTTTTGAAGATTTGAATAAAAATGTGTAGAATCGACGACTTGAGTGCGACAACTAATTAGAAACGAAAACTTTTTATCAACGAAAATTATCTGACAGCACAGCACTAGTATTGCTTGCCATGCCTTCCTAATTTCATCAAAAAGGACATTCATATTTGTGATACCTACAGATTTTTTGACATCAACCCAGATGTGTTCTCTTCAGGCCACTCCAAACCATTCATCGAATTTTCAACAAAAAACTTTCCATATAACAGGTAAATTGTCCTTAGTCCATGGCATTAATGACATTATTTAGGATGTCGACGTATTTATCCTTATTTTTCCATTCGCCTTTCCTTCGGCGAACCAGGAGACATAAATCAAACTAACATTACCCTTACTAACAAATCGATAATAGGCTCAAAGCATGATTTGTGAGAATCTTATGATCAATTATATATGTAGAAGTTTTAGATACCACAACTGACCGACGTTCCAAGCTGTCGCAAGTGAGATCTCTGTGAAGATCGACGTCTAAATCTAACCTAAACTAACGATTAGAGGGGCAATCTCTAGGAGATCTTAACTCTAATGTATGGATAGCGCCAACTATTCTTATCTTCTAAGTAAAATTCTGCCTCCTGCGATATTTTAAACAATATCTTTGGTAAGATAGGCTATTAGCAATGAAAAACAGTTCACTTTAAATTCTCTCAAATTATCTGTACACCAATTAAGTCCTTGGCCGCCTTAAGTAAAATGAAATTATTAACATTCTCAGAATTCTAATAACAGTAAAAGGTGAGTAAGAGAGATTAGCTGTACATTACCTTAACGGCAGCCGCGAGCTTCCTAACGGTAAGCGCTTATCTCGCACACAAGCATAAACGCATTAGCTAAAGCGTATTATAGGTTTTGCAATTTTGTGGTAAATGAGATGCAGCACTCTATTTATTAACGCTCTCCATCTCTTTTACTCACTCTTGGCGCTCAACACATACAAATCCACCATTTTATTTTCTCTTTTGAGAATTTCGCGGTTTTCTAGAATTTTGTTCGCGGCTCTTTGTATTATCACATTGTTGCTGGCAAGTGGCGTGGAAATCTAAAGGAGATTTATGAAAATATACGCATAGAAAGTGTGTGCGCAACAACAACTATGCTGCATTAGCAAAACAACTTCAACATTACTTTAAAAGTACTCGACAAGCCGTTTTTCGGCTACATTGCATACTTTTAGGTGCGCCACGAACTTTAAGTAACCGAAAAAATGTCGACGAGTACTTCGTAATATGATTTCGGCAGGTTGCCGCCGAAATGTTGGTGTGAGCAAGTTTCGCTAATTTTTTGTTGCTTTTTTCGCAGACATTCCTTCATTCGCTGTAATTCGCACTTTTGAGCGATACAAATTAGAACGATTCGTTGCAAGTAGTGCCCATGTGTTCGTGTAGCTGAGCTTGGCAAACGGTGTCGCAATCTGTTTAGCACTGCACGTAAAATATAAGCCCATTTTGTGGAAATTTGATGTTTATCATTAAATTGTTTTCACTCCTCGCCAGCAAAATGGCAATCGGAGAGTGTTTAATGTGCGTAACGGCGACAATGGCAACAACAATTGCGACAAAAAAAAAAACAGTGAAAGTAAATGCTTAATCGTATTGTTGGCAATAACAATTACTGCACCTTTAAGTATGCACTTAAGATTATGGCAGATATTAAGAAAATCGCGCAGAGTTGCTTGAAGGGAATGTGGAGTGAGTAAAAGGCGATACAGGATACCTGCAACTTGTAGTTAGTTGTAGGTGGTTAGCTGTATTTACATGTTAAAAGTTTTTAATAAAAGAAATCACTAAGTTCTTCTTGCCTCAGTACTGTCTATTTAGGAAGATAAGCGTCACATATTTTAGAATCCTGTCAAAAACACTTTAGGAGTGGATCAAAAAGATTCATCAAGTCGAGAGTAGGACTATTGTTTAAGCCAAAAAATCGAGCATGGAGAAGTCAAAAGTGAAATAATGCTGATTTGTTTTCATGATTCCGAGGGTATTGTCCACAAAAATTTGTTCCACCCAGCCAAAATGTAAATGCGGTGTTGTACCATGGAGAGTTTTGTGCGCCGTATTCGAAGTGTTCGGCGCGAATATCGCGAAGATGAAAGTTGGCGTTTGTTGCACGATCTCATCGATCGACGCTTGTGACCGATTACTTGACCAAAAATCACATTTTAACCATTAACCATTCCCCGTATTCACCTGATATGGCACCTTGCGACTTCTTCTTTTTTGCAAGAATGCATTTGCCCAAGAAAGGAAAGCGATATGCAGACGTAGAGGCTATTCAAAAGGCTTGCACGAGCTGTAATGTGTCTGAACTCTATAATTAGTGCGACATCCTTTCAGTAAAATACACTGTCTTACCTTTAATTATATATGTAGGTCTAAAATATTACTCAATCCGAGAAATTAACGTTTAAAAAACTTCAATCTTTCCTGATCTCAAGAGTCTATCTTCGATTCTTTGAAATGCATCTGCAACTAAATGAATTGTAGATCCCTTCGCTCGATAAACCAGAAATATCCAATGAAAAGGATTAGAAATCTTTAAAAATACCTTTCTTTAAAATAGTTAGACGATTTTTTCTAAAGTTAGTAGCGCTCTAATAATTTTTTTTCATTGGGGGTGTGGTCATACGTGGCGGGTCCCAAACCCAGCGCACAACCCTATGCAAGGGATGTTTCGCCTTCTCACTTTAGCTCGCCTTCAAACGGATGTTCTTAGGCTACCCAGAGGATACTTGGTCAAAGACCGGAAGTCGTGAGCTGCTTGAGTCATATGTAAAAGAATCGTTTCTGGCCACTTCCAAGTGAATGGCGATCAGAGAACTGCCCTCACTTGCGTGAACTTCTACACATGACTCCATCCTGCTGACGTTGAGCAGCACCAAAAGCATCGGGAAGGACCTCTCCGAGCCGTACGATACCAAACGAGGTTTCAGACAAGGCGACTCCCTATCGTGCGACTTCTTCAATCTGCTGCTGGAGAAAATAGTTTGGGCTGCAAAAACTTAATCGAGCAGGTACAATCTTTTATAAGAGTGTACAGCCGCTGGCCTATGCCGATGGTATTGATATGATCGGCCCCAACACCCGCACCGTTAGTTCTGCTTTCTCCAGACTGGACAAGGAAGCAAGGCAAATGGATCTGACAGTGAACGAGGGGAAGCCGAAATATCTTCTGTCATCAAACAAACAGTCATCGTACTCGCGACTTAGGTCTCACGTCACTGTTGACAACAACGTCTCGTATTTTACGTGGGATCCTACCTGCGAAGGTTTAAATCCACGGTGCTCAGAAGCACAACGGATCAATACAATGCGTTGATCAGCGCCCTGAAAACTGGGACAGGTTTCCAGTACCAATCGGCGTGTGGCATGGACACACTAACCACCTTGGTAGGGCTCGAGGTCCATCTAAAACCTCTGCCGTACTTTGGGTCCGGCACCCGGTTGCAATGCAACTCCACATTTGAACTGACAAAGTCAGATCTTCCCGCGATTTGGGTTTTAACCACAGCCACCACGAATCTCCACAAAGGGCCAAACCCAATGAGCAGATTGGAGTTTTACCTCCAAGGGCATTATTGCTCCCCGTGGTACCAGGTTTAAGTCTCTGGTAAGACCTCATAACCGAAGTTACTGCCAGTTGAGTCTCCACACAACTCTGGACTGGCGGCCAGGATCTTAGTCGCCTCTTACGACAGGCATGCCTTACCACGGGTATATTCGGTTCCCCCCCTGCACCAAGGGGGTCCCCCCCCCATAACTTCGAAGTGGCAGATAATTTCGTCTATCGTGGAACCGGCGTAAACACCACCAACAATGTTAGCCTAGAAATCCAACGCAGGATAACTCTTGCCAACAGGTGCTTCTTCGGACTGAGTAGGCAATTGAGAAGCAAAGTCCTCTCTCGACCAACAAAAACCAAACTCTATAAGTCACTCATAATCCCGTCCTGCTATATGGTGCAGAGGTCTGGACGATGACAACAGCTGATGAGTCGACATTGCGTGTTTTCGGGAGAAAAGTTCTGCGAAAGATTTATGGTCCTTTGTGCATTGGCCATCGATGGAACGATGAGCTGCACGAGATATACGACGACTCTGACATAGTTCAGCGAATTAAAAGACAGCGGCTACGCTGGCTAGGTCATGTTGTCCAAATGGACGAAAACACTCCAGCTCTGAAAGTATTCGACGCAGTAAACGCCGCGGGAAGCAGAGGAAGAGGAAGATCTCCACTCCGTTGGAAGGATCAAGTGGAGAAGGACCTGACTTCGCTTGAAATATCCAATTGGCGCCACGTAGCGAAAAGAAGAAACGACTGGCGTGCTGTTAACTCGGCTATAATCGCGTAAGCGGTGTCTACGCCAGTAAAGAGAAGAAGAAGTAGCGCTCTGTTATAACTCTGGCCAACAGGTGCTAATTTTGGATCAGTAGGCAATTGAGAAGCAGATGCTTCTCTCGACGAAAAAAACTATAGGTCTCTCATTATTTCCGCCCTATTATAGGGCTCAGAAACATGGACGATGACGACCCGAGATGAGAAAGTATTTGGAGCATTCGAGAGAACTGTTTTCGACCTCTTTGGAGCCGTCCGCGTGAACGATTAAGATCGATGATAATAAAACTACGAACGGTATGAGCTCTTCGGCGATCCATTAAGTCTGTCGAATATGTTCGAAGCTGTTGCTTAGAATACCCATAAATAGTATATTCGTTTGAGATTTAAAAGATAATACAAATAGTCTCGCATTTATGTTTATTTGACTTGCTTCTTTCTTGCGCTGAAGATAACTTCTGTAAAGCAGGTTAAGGTCAGACAGGCTGATTTGAATCAATTTTATTATTTTCCTTTTAATTTTATTATTTCTTTCTGGAGGACACGACAAACTTCTCAATTGGATTCGAATAACACGGTAACTTTATGTCCAATTCGAACACCAATTCATTCCATTTTACCAGTGCGTAATATATACTTTACAATACACAAATATACAAATATTTATGAACTATATGTCCGGCGCTCGTGATGGAATTGTCGAAAACTGCTAAATGCTGGAACAAGTAATAATAAACCCATCTAAAAATGTCTCTAACTGGATAATGGTTTTCTGCCTCAGTGAATGGTAGGCTCCTTAACGTGGGGGAAGAGTTTAAGTCACAAAGCATTTCGGTTCCTCCCAATCGGAGCCGACCCAGCACATGACCGCCTTGGGAAGTAATGATGGCTCTACCGCGTTACGGGTATCTGGTGCGGCGGACTTTTGTGTACTCTGAACAGTCTATCAGCTTGCAACTTAGTGTACCTCATCTGAGTGCCAGATCCCAAGGGTATATAGGCATGACTTCGCTGATAAGCTTTGACCGCTTTGCTGCTGCTTTCAGAATGATAGGACCAGAACCCTACATTGCAGTTGGGTCAGCTATGAGGTAAAAGTTGATAACAATTCCCTAGAATGCGTTAGAGAAAGTTGCCCATGGGAGCTTACAACCACTTTAGGTTTAAAAGTGTAATCAACATGTCGAGAGACAAATTCCGACGACTTGTGGTATTTTATACTCGGCAAAGTAGACTCAAGAACATGGATATAATTATTTTTGCGCAAACCACTGGTTATGTGACATTGAGACGGAAATTTCTGAAGACCTGATGCTAGACTGCATGCAGAATGAAGGACCTTGAAGCTTTGTATACGGATCACATCGCCTCAATAGCAGCCATCGGGATACTAGAATTTATCAGTGTGCTGGGCCCATCGATTCGTTATGACACAATGGATCTTAGGTAGCGCTGCAAGCCTCAATAAAGAAGGAAAGCGTAAGAGTTTCATAAATTTAGATTTTTAATACACGATGCAATATCTATTTCCTAAAGCGAAGTTAAGATAGTTACAGAAAATTCCCTAAAAACTGAGAACTTCAATGAAGCTAAAAAACGCCTGATGGTCAATTAAATGCAACCACACATCAGCCCTCAGCTCAAAAGCTCTCACAACAAATAGAACGGCGAACCTAACCTAATACATTAATTTTATTCGTGTATTTGTTTGTCGATGATTTTATATGCGAACATACCAATACACACCCACACTTGCACCTCATGATGCTGTTGTTGTTATTACAACACTAGTTCCGTTGTGTGCATTTGTTAATTAAAATTTCAGAAAAAGCCAACCAGTTCTTCTATGCGATCGACTTACCTGCATCGATGGTTTGTGCGTTTTCGGCTCGCTCAGCGCACGTTTGGGCGCCTGGTGGCAGGCTTCATTGTTTGCTATTGTAGGGTTTTCAGCGCTGCTCGTGGCTTTGTTAGGTTTGTTTATCTTCTTGTTGTGGCTATTGTTTTCCTGGCTATTGCTGCAGCTCAAGCTTCTGCTTTTGTTGTTATTGTTGCTGTTGTTGTTGCTCTTTTTGTTTTCGCTATGGCAGCGCCGAACGCCACGCGTTGTTGCTGTTGATGGTTCTATTGTTATTGTTGTTGTTGTTGTTGTTGTTGCTGCTGCCTTCGCTTCCACATACTCTGCATATTGAGTTGTTGTTATTGCAAATAACGGTAGTATTTCGTAGCAACAAGCTAAAATGAAATTGAAGCAAATACTCAGCGTTCGGCGAACATTTTTCAATATGCCCTTCGTCATTCGGTTGCGATTCACTGCCTCGTACGCTCTCCTGCCTCAGAACTTCATCAACACGAAATCGGGAATCGGTTTATTTCTGCGCGCTGTGTAAGTATGTGTGTGTATGTATGAATTTTGTTTTTATTTTCTATCGAAGAATTTGGTTTTAATTAGCGATTTTTTATGAATTTAAAAATTTGGTTGACATTTTTCGCCGAAACTTTTCGAAACTGAAAATGTAAAGTCGAAAAGATGTTAGACATAAAAAGCAGGTGCTACCTTATTATAGATTTCTAAAAATTATATTCAATGTTTACTGAATATAAGTAAATAATATATATGAGTTCTTGTTCTTGCTTAGCATTGAGATTCGAAGAGAACTCTTTTGTGATGACAGCATGCTTCTGTGCTTAAAATGGGTAGAACAGCGTTAATGCTTTTCTTAACCTCCATGTACTTATGTAGGTAAGACTGCTGCCCCTTCGGGTTCAACAAGCGGTGGACATACGTATATAATAAGTTTTTTGTTTTGTTTTGTCATACTCTGACCATAGTTGTTTTGCAATTCTGCATTTATTGTAGATTTACATCTATATCTTGATAATTCCTAGCGGGCACGACGTTGTTTCTGCCTCGGATTCGTCGAGATAGGCTCCTCACTAAGCCAACTCGTCTGCTTCATCGCTGCCAAAATATTATGGACAAGCCGAGTTGACCTGTCAGTTAGCTTAAGGCCTCCCTATATTTGTTGAACACGCTGCAGCTTATCTCTGGCGACGACAAGGCTAATAATATCGCCTGACTTTCTGTATACATCGTCGCTTTCTGTTTCCTCCCATAGTTCTTCTGAGCTTCAGTCAATGTGTAATAAATTAAAAAAAAAAATTCAGAAAGTGTTATACTTCCGGTAGTTTATTTAAAGTTTTGCCAATACCTGAAAGTATTTCCTTGATCCTTGCTCGAGTATACATTTTTGGATTACTTCCGCACTTAACTTACTTTTTCTGCGGAATAAGACCCAAGTAGTTTAATCAGATACCTATTGCTTTAGATATCTCGCGCATCTTCATCCACTACTCAATATGATAGCGTCGACCTTTGTCTCGTCTTCGGGGTATTCGTTTTCGTTTCATCTTGGCGGGGCCCCTCAGAAACTGGCGAGCCATCGCTAAAAGCGTTTTTCTGGTTACCATCGAAGGAACGGAGTCCGTATATAGTGTCCAAATATTACCGATTCCACTCCGCGATTTCTACGATAAGTGATATTATTCAATGAAGTAGTTTCATTAAATTTTGCGTCCGAAATCAAATTTCCGGTTCGCGTTGAGAATGTTGGAAAAGACATTCGGTGATATTTATTTGTTTCGAGCAAGTGTTTTTGATGGGTACCAATTATTTAAAGAGGCTCGAAAAAACGTTGACGACATCACCTGGTGACCAACACGTCAATAAACTAAAAAAAAAACTGTTGTTTCAGAATTAACGACTAACAGTCGGAGTTCTTACTGGCATCGTTGGATTCTCGGAAGGCTCAGTCGAACTTTTAAACTATTAAATGGGCTTAAGAAAAATCAAATCATGATTGGTTTCAAAATTGCTAATTTTTTCGAAAAACAGCGTTGCAGTGGCATCTGTAGAACAATGCTTTCCTACTATCAGAATGCCATGAAAATTATTAATATTGACGATGAATCTTGGATCTATTTTTACGAGTCGGAAATAGATAATCAATCGACCGAATATCGTCGCAAAGGGGAACTAAGTCGAAGCATTTCAAAAATCAAAGTTATGTTGACAGTTTTCTTCGATTATCGAGGTGTGATGCACTCTCAATTCCCTCTGATCGGCCAAATTGTCAACAAGGAATACTATTTGAGTGTTATGCTTCGTCAGTGCGGAGGTATTCATAAAAAGAGGCCGTAATTAGGACCCGACACCTCTTGGTTTTTGCGCCACGGTAATGCAGCGTCGCATACTGTACTGATTCTTCGTAAGTATTCTGCAAAATTTTCAACCAGCAACGTGCCGCAACCAGCGCATTCGACTGATTTAGCTCCGTTTGAATTCTGGATATTCAGCAAACTCAAACGATCGCTTCGGCGAAATCATTTTCGATCCATTAAAGCCATTAAAGGTGGATCGACACGCGCATTCAAGACTCTTCAGAAAATTTGATTTTAGCAACTGTTTTCAGGATTGTAAAAAACTTTGGACAATATAGATTTTAAAGAATTAATTAAGAGTTTTAGATTTATGCTCAAAATCTTGTTATTTTTGGCTCAAATAGTTTATCAATACTTCTTCATACCTTCGGGAAGCTTTGTATGGTAGATCGTGTCATGTGTTAGGTCAACTGCGAGTAAAATAGTTTTCTGGCGAAGTGAGCCTTGATTTAGGCGATTATTTTAGTGTTAAGAACGCTAGATACTGTGGGAGTACTGAGAACTTTACGGAGCTCTTGAGTGTATATTTATATTGCTCAATAAGCGAGAGAGTGTGACTTCAACTGATTTCAAGAGCGTTTGTTCTAGCTTATCTAATGAGTTTAAGGGCTTTGTCGTGGTCATCACCATTTAAATCCTCTCGGCTCTAAATAAGTAACGGAAAGTTGTTCAGTGCTTCGCACAGACTGCGGATAACTCATCTTTGCTATGGAGTTTCATTACGATTATCTTTTGTGCGATTGAATAAAACTGGAACTTCAGAGTACGACCCTTTGAAAGCTACCTTTAAGAGGTAAACTTATTAAAAAAACTACCTACAACTAAGGAAAATGGAAACAAATTAAACATGTAACAACATGAGAATACCATATCACAGGGCATCGGAGGCGCTAGTGAACTATTGTAGAGTACCTCCAGGGCCACATATATTTATGTATACTCCTTTATGCTATAATGCGTATAAATGAACATCTATTATAGTATTATATCTTAGGGGCAGCTGAAGTTAATGTATTTTCATGCTTTATAGTTTATGTTCCATATTTTTCTTAAATTTCGACCTCAAATTTCATTTCTATTTACTTACTCAGCACCTTTTGATTCCATAGTAAATAATATACTCATTGCTCAACTCAGTTTTATTCATTTCATTTATTATTCATTACTCTTTCATAATTTCTTTGCATTCATTTTCGTCTTGTTTGTATATCATTTCGTATTTCGTTTTACTTAAATTTCAATTGAATAACTTTAGTCTTGTGTATGTATGCAATTGCATATGCAATGCTATGTATACTATATATTTGTTTTTGTTTTTGGTTTTGCTTTGCCTGTCGGCTGCGCTAAGTCTAATATTTAAAAGAAAGTCTAAGAGCTACTTAAGGAATAAGAAGTACAATAAAAACTATTTGCATTGATACTTTCCATCATAAATTTCACTTAACGGTATTGTATAAGTATACGTGTATGTATGTATATTTACTTACATAATACATATATGTACATGCTTGTATATTATTTATCTTTATCTGTATATATTTATAATATCCGTGCTGTTACTTAAATTTCATGTGTGTGGCTGCGGTGCGCTTTACCGCTGTTTTCTTTATGGCAGGCACATGCAAATCTCGCATGCGATATTTTTTTGTGTGAAACACGCTGTGTTATATTTTTTTCATACAATTTACAATTAGATTAGACTCACACATACATACGTAAGTAGTTGGTTGTAGTGGTAAAATTATGAATTCAATTATTTACAAATATTCTAAAATGTTTCATTTTGGAGTTTTAACCGTTATTTTAACTGTTACGTTAACCGTTATTTTATAACTTTTTTATCGGATTTTGCGTTATTTTGCATTTTTCAGTGGCATTTAGTATTTATTTACATAAATATATTATTTCTTTAATAAAATAAACGATTTTTTTGCATAAAAATTAATTATTTCAAAATTTCTAAAAAACACTTTATTTTAAAATTGTTTCGTTTTTATCCCTATACACTTAAATTTTCAGTTTAATAGTTTCTCTTATGTCTTTTAAAAATATTTTCGCATTAATGCATACTTTTTGAATTTTTGTAATTTTGAGTTTTTTTAAGTTTGTTATTTTTTTTAGTTTAATTAAGTTTTTTTTTTCATTTAATTATTTTTATGGATTTTTTTATTTATCCTCATTTAATTATTATTTTTTTTTATTTTATTATTTTTATTAATATTTTTTTTTTATTTTATTATTTGTATTTTTTAATTTCAATATTTTTTACATTTATTTTAATTTTAATTAATTATTTTGGTTTTTGCTAATTGCTTTTAATTTTGTTAATTTTTTTTTGTTTTATTACTTTTATTTTTTGAAATGTGTTTTTTTTTAATTTTTTAAAGTAAATTAATTTTTTTTTAATTTTATTAATTACTTTTTTGTTGTGATTTTTAGTTTTTATTTTATAATGTTTTTACATTTATTTGAATTAGTTTTGTGGAATTTTGACAATTTTTTTTTTAATTTTGTTGTTTTTTTATTTTATTATTTTCGGTTTTTAATTTAAATATATTCTTAAATTGTTTTTAATTATTTCATTTAATTATTAATTAATTATTTTTTGATTTTTTAATTTTTTTAATATTTTTTATTTTATTATTTTTAGTTTTTAATTTTTGTGCTTTATTTTTTTTTTAATTATTTTAGTTTCATTTTATTGTTTTTTTATATTTTTAATTTATTTTATTTTTTTTATTTTATAAATTGTTATTTTTTAATTTCAGTATCTTTTTACAATTATTTTCGTGTCACCTTTGATATTTTTTATAAGCTTAATATATAATCTTTATTTCTTGTTTAATGTTTTTATGCCAAGCATTTTTTTCATTTTCTCTTTTAAGCTTCTTCTGTGCATAAAAGCGTGTGTTTAATGGTTATGTAACTATATTGGGTGCAGTATATGAAGGTAAGTTCTATTTTACTCCTATTTAAATATCACCAGTGCAAATAACAGCATTACAACCCATTCGAAATTGTTGTTTCTCTCACTGTTTTATTTACCAAATTTAATTACATGCAACAAATATTTATGTACATATATATTTTGTAAAAAAAAAACATTTTGATGGCAATAGTTAGGAAATTATTTCGAAATATACACGATATGTTTTAAAATTAATTAATTTTTGTATAAAAAGTTACAAATTCAGCAATATGTCACGTTCTTTAAAATTGGTGCTTCCATAAAATCTCCTGCAATATGCTCTCCGAAACCCAAAATCTGAAACAAATCTATAATAGTCTGTCCCTAAGTTTCAAATAAAAGTGTCTAAACTATAAGAGTAGTACCTTTTCGGGCTTTTGGTTATAGATTGTCATAATTTTGTCATAATGAGCGTCAAATTTTTCATCGTTTTATAAAAAGGCCTTATTAACCTTTAAACTTTTCGATTCATATATTTATTTCCTGCTGTGAGTAACTTCAAGAATATTTTTAATCAGTTTGTGCAATACTTTCATTATGTACCCTTTTCATCATCAACCTCAATAGCGGCAATTTTTCTTGTTGATAAAGGTGTCAGGACAGAAATGGGCCTCACATGAGTAGATGATTTTTCGACTAAAAATGGCCCTTGGCTTCCATGATTTCTAGCGCCCAATCGATAAAGCTACACTGTTTCGAATCATCTGTGAAGTTTCAGCTCTTGTACCGATCCAGTCTTTTAGGGATGCAAAGTCAAACCCAACTCTCAGTCGGATGAGGGAGACACAACAGTGCAGAACGATATTGTAGCGATTGATTCTGAATGACCTCAACACTGGCCTGAATGACAGCGATATCCCCTTCAACACGAGCTTTTCTTTCACGGGAAAGTGTTCAAAGAATTTGTCTCAAATTTTGTATTTCTAACCAAATTACAGCGATTCAGTATTATCAAAAATACAAGGCTGATACAAAGCCATCAAAGACTCGTTCTTCCAAATTATGAAAATTTTACAAAATATTCGTGGTTTGGTGTGTCATGAAATTTTTCCGTTCAATAAGGCGTTATATATCTCCGATCTGCCTTTTTGCTCTTTATTCAATGTATTATAAAAAATGTTACAGTGATCGGATTTTGTTGAAATATGCGTCGTTTCGTCCGTTAATCTGTTTCCATCTAGACGGCAGCTTCATAATACCCCGTTCATAGAAGCCCCCCTCCTTATTTGCGAAGAACTCGGATAGCCACTTTTCACAAGCCTCTTTTGAGTTCAACTTTCCACCAATAAGGGCAATCGCCATGGACAGGAACAAGTGGTAATCACTTAGCGCTCCTAATGTCCGGGCTATATGGTGGATGCGATAAAACCTGCCATCCGAGTTCCCGTAGCTTCTAACTAGTCATCAATGAACTGCGGTCCCGTTGTTCGCAGTGAATGGTAGAATTAAACGTCTGGCCACTTGGGAGGAGCTCATAGTGCATGATTCCCTCCCAATCCCACCAAACACACAGCAAAACTTTCCTGGCTGTCAATCCCGTCTTGGCCACTGTTTGGGACGAATCACCGGCCTCCGACCACGACCGTTTTCGCATTATATTGTCGTATGTGATCCATTTTTCGTCGCCAGTCACCATTTGCTTCAAAAATGCGTCAAATCATGCGGCACCCAAACATCAAGCTTTTTTGTGTATCCAGCTTTCTGCAGATGGTTTAAAATGGTTTGGTGATTAACTGCCATCTTCATGCCGTTCTAACTCGATGTTTTCCATGATTTGATCGGTATCCGTCGTCACAGGCCTTCCGCCGGCTGGTTCATCCATGGTTTTTTCGTTTTTTAATGTTTGAAAGATGTGACGGCACGCTACTATTATACGTATTATTCTAAATTTTCCATTGTAATTTTTTCCGAAGTTGGCAACACTGTTTGCTAAAGCGGCTATTGCTGTTAGTTAGCGCATAACAACTTTTTTTAATGTTAAACAAACCTGCCGTCTCTTCTACTAAACTTTGGCCTTTATTCAGTGGGTTTTATAGACTGAGAGTGGGCAAGAGAAAGAGAATGGGAAGTAATATATAAAATACCCTGTGGCTCGTTTTGTCAGTGAATGAGAGAAAGAGAGAGTAAAGTTAAATATATGTATAATTGCTTTTCGCTCGAGATTTCATAACATACTCGTAAAACTTACGAGTGAGTGCTGTGACTCCAAAAGTCATAATTTTTATAATGAACATCTTGAACCATTTAACTTGAAAAGTAGAGAAATGGGTTCAAGAGATCGAAGCTATTTAAATCAGAAAATCTTTGGAATTGGCGAATCGAACAAAACTGGTATAAACTGGTATAATAAAATAAATATAGTTACACCTTTAGTAATGAGTACTAATTCACAAAAAAAAACTTCTTTCTTCTTTCTTCAGTTGATACATTATTTGCTTTGAAAATGGACTTAAACATAACGAATAGAGCTTAGCGAATAAAGTAGGAGCTGAATCGAAAAATGCTTTCTAACAAATTATTCAGATTTCTGGATTTGTGGTAATGTCGTTTTCGTTAATAAATTTGCTGTGGTCCAACCAGTTTTCTACATTTCTGCTTTTTTTAAGATATTTTAGGGTTAAAGTGTAGTTTTACTCTTTTTATAGTGTTTAAATCTACAGTTTCTTCACAAAAATTTAATTTTTTATTAATATAAATGCATTACTTTTGAACCACAATTAGTTGTTTTATCTTGCTTATTTACATAAAATAATATGCTAAAGTCTTTATAGCATGAGTGAGCGCTACTCGAATACATACACTGTGCGAAATTTGGTGGTAGATTCAGAAATGGTGGATGGTTCAGAAATTAAAAAATTTAAGCGTAATTTTATAAATGTGAAGGTATTTGGAAAAGACGAGAGAGAAACAAGTTGAAGAAGTAAAAAAAAATAAATAATAATAAATATGTGTTATTACGTGTATTTGAGTAAATATATTTTAAACAGAATTCCATCGAAGGACAGCCATAACTAAAACCTTCCCTAAACACATTGCAATTATTTGTAAAATTTTTATTATATTAAAACTTAAACTTTTATTATATCATTATTGTTTTATTTATATTACTAATTTTATAGAAACAGTCAGAAAAAAATATTTTATTTACATTGTATGTATAAATCATCAACATGACGAGCTCAGTCGACTTAGCCAGTTCCTTCTGTCCAACTGTATATAGCCGAGCAGGTGTCTCAATTTTTGAGTTATCGATCTGAGAATCTGCACATCGCCGTTTTTCTTCAAAGAGCTGCTTATTTGTTGGATTTGCCGATATCGGGTCACTATAGCATATAGCTGTCATACAAACTGAAGTATCAAAATCATATTCTTGTAAGGAAAACTTTTTTCTTTGACGAGATATCTACACGAAATTTGGCACGAATTATTGTGAAAAACGAAGCTACAATCTCCGTAGAAATTGTTCAGATCGGGTTGCTACAGCATACAGCTGTCATACAAGCTGTACGGTCAAACTCATACTCTTGTAAGGAGAACTCTTTTATTTTGAAAGATATCTTTACGAAATTTTGTGTAAATTATTTTCAAAACCAACGGTACAAACTGCGAAGAAATTGTTCCGATCGGACTAATATAGCATATAGCTGCCCTACAACCTGTTCAATCAAAATCATGTCCTTGTACGGAAAACTTTTTTATTTTAAGAGATATCTTTACGAAGTTTGGCGTGAATCAATTTCCGAGCCAACGGTATAAAGTCCGAAAAAAATTTTTCAGATCGGACTACTATAGCATATAGTTGCCATACAAATTGATCGTTCAAAAACAAGTTATTGTGTGAAAACTTTAAGATTTGTGTACAATATTGCAGCTTCCGTGCCACCAAAGTAAACGGTTTGGTTTATTTTTATAATTTCTGCTTGTAAATTATAGAATACTCACTTAAATTAATTTAAAAACGCACTTTAACTTGCCGCACTGTGTATGTATATGGTAACCTGCTCACTATCAGTACATATCGTTACCTGAAATACTAAACAACGTATAACCAAAAATATCGAAATTAAGTTTTTTATTGCTTACGATGCAATACATGATATTAGTTATATACATGTACGCATCAAATTTTAAGCTTCCGCTATCAGATATAACCAATAAATAACCTATATATCCGATTTATAACCATTTATCATGACCATTTTATAACCGAAACAATCAAAATTGAATTTTTTATTGCTTATGATTCACTACAACATATTACATATCAGTAAGCATAACATTTTAAGCTTTCAGTAGCAGATATAACCAATATATAACCCATATGTAGCCAATATATAACCAATATGTAACCAATTTATAACCATTTGTTATAACTATTTTATAACCGAAACTCAAATTTTGCTTCAATGTGAGTGGTTTCTATGAGATCGGTTTTCTTCGGCTGTAAACTTATGAAAAATGTTGTTAGTTTGCATTTTAGGTGACAATATAGACTCATATTCATTTGTATGTTTGCATGCTAACACTTTTTACGCTGCCAACAAAGCAGCTTATGCGCATAACTTCCTTATTTTAACAATTTTATTTTCAAATTAATGTTTTTAAACACTTCTTTCAAGTATACTGTGAGTTTTTCATGTTGAGTGCTTTTAAAGTCTCTATTTTGAATTTTCTATTATTCATAAATTATGCTTTCCTACTTACTTTTACATATAAATAATACATACATACATTTTTGTTGCTTTATTTACATTTTAATTCCAATAAAAAAATTTTTTTAAATCGATTTTATTTTATTATTTTATTTTACAATTAATGATAATTTCCTCAACTGTGCATTTCCGGTTGATGTTGCACACTAAAAATTACTACAAATTTTGCTTTATAAATGAGCAAATAAACCGTTAATGCAAAGTGCATTCACTCGCCTTAATAAACTGTCTGCTAATGCATAAATTCAATTACGCATGACTTTTCTTGGAAGCAAAATCAATTAAAAATCATTTAACTAATACACACGCTTCACACACACACACACATGCATAATTTTGCGAGTTCTAATTGTGTTTGTGCATTTGTGGCTTACTGTTTGCACGCACACACATACACTCATACTCTTGTGATCATTTCTTCTTTGCAAAATTATGTTTTAATTACCATTACTTGCGTGCGCCTGTGTTTATGCTAACATTTTGTGTCCAAAACATTTAAATTTCCAGGCATTGCCATTGTCAATGGATTTCTATGAATTTTTGATTAAGTAATGAATTTTCTATGATTTTATTTACGTTATTTGACGAATTTTGTTATGTCCTACCTGTGTCTGTATCTGTCTGTCGGTGTGTATACATTGCTGTTTGCCTGTGTTTACACATTTATGCAAATAAATATGCAAATATTTGTTTTTGCTTGCAAATATTTGCACTTTGAAATCTCAAATATGTGTGTTATGTGTAAATAATTTAGTGAAAAATAAATTGTAAAGGCATTTACACACACCCACACACACTCACGGACTTAATCACAGACAACATTAGTTGACTGAGTCTATTTGGACTGTACTTTGTGTAGGACTGACTGGCTGGCACTTTAAAGCATTTAGACACATCGCAAAGTGAAATGTCATTTTCACGCGCCAGCAATTGCTTTAAGTGATTAAAAATCTGTTTAATAATTTACGACGCCGTAATCGCCAAAAGATTTTCACCGACAATGAGGAATGTATTTGACAAAAGTTGGTTTTTAATCATTTAAATATTAATTGAATTTGTAAAAATTTTTGAAATGTTCTATTATTTATTACTTTGTATTAGAAATGACGTTGCAACAATAATTGTTGGTGAATTTTCTTCGTCTCACGCAATTTAAAAGCTCTTCTTCTTTCCGTTTAATCCATTGGCCAAAAAACCTGAACGATTTCGGTAGCATTATGAGTAGAGTACCTGTGGATTTTTTGCTTCGAATGTAGACTTCATTTTGATAGGCAAAATCTCACAAAGTTCTTCATCACGCAGAAGAGGATTCACTCCCAAGTTACTACTGAGGTTAAAAGTCAGAATTTATGTCTCGCGTATCTCAATTCCTTCCGTCGGCCGGGTCTCAATTCTGTTCTGCTAAGTTGTCCGAGTTGTTGAAACACTTCAGCTCTGAGTGTATTCAACACACATGTCTACATTTGGAATCTCCAATTGGCTCCATTACTCCAGCGGGTACTTATCCTACTATTCCAATATTCGGTCGCCATAATTGCCCAGCAAAGTCGGCAATTCAGGCAAATATGATTCCACTGAATAATACCCGTTCTTAGAGACGACGTACGGCACCGCACCAAAGACGTTATTGATGCTGTGGAGCAGAGCATCGAAGAAGACCCGTACGAGTTCATACGCCATCGCCGGAACGATCAGAGCTGCGACTATCCACAGTATGGATAATTTTGCGGAAAGATCAAGCGCGTCAAGTGTTCGGTGAATGGACTCAAAACGAAATGGCCACCCATCCTCGTCCCATTTCACCCCCTTTGTCAGGAAAACTTTGTTCAGATTGAGCTGACGTTTGCTTATACCAATCAAGCAAACGTCTGCTCAAGCTGAATTAATGACAAAATTTTTGCATTTGAAGTAATGATAATTGACAAGCTATTATTGATCCTCAAAAAGTCACTATTTGGTGTGCTCTATAGAGAGGGATCATTTGTCCATATGAATGAAGCTGTTAAAGTCATATTAGAGTCAATGAGGAACTGATTATTAACCTGAATTAAGGAATGTTGATGTGGACGACATTTGGTTCCAAAAAGACGGCGCTACATGCCATGCAGCCAACGAAAAAATTAATTTCTTGAAAGAAACTTTTGGAAAGCGCATTGTCTCCTCTCGTGGGATTGTAGCGTGGCCTCCGATATCTTGCGATCAACCACCGCTAGGCTATTTTTTCTGGGGTTATGAGAAGTCGCTTATATACGCAGATAAACTCGAGATGATTGACGCCTTGAAAAATAATATTCGACGCGTTATGGCTAAAGTACGCTCTCAATTGGTGCAAAAAGTACCCGAAAATTGGGTCTCTGGCTGGAGTTTCCTTGAGCCAGCCGTGGCTGTCAATTGTTCGCCGGCATTTATAAAACATAATTGCAAACCCTTGTATCCTTGCAATGATTTGCATTGTCTTCGAAACGATATCTGTGACGAGAAACTCTTTGGAACGCACAGTGCAAGTACGAATGTTTCCTTCTGTTTTTGCCTAAGATTTAAAGCCTATGTTTCCTTTTCAAAACTGTTTCAGTAGTTACTGAATTTTTCGATGGGAACGACGTTCGCAGTCTGATCCGTATTAACTGTTGTCACAGAATCTCGTTAGTTAAAGTCGAGTAGAAGCTCTTTGCACTTAGAACATACACTTACAAAGTACTAGTATCTATAAATTCCGTATATTTCTGCCAAAAGGATTTAGTCTTATTGGTATTACAATAGTACTTTCGATTGAGTTGTTAAACCAAAGTAACCTTATGAGAAATGTCTTCCTCAATTCTATTTTCTTCAGGATATCATATCTTCGTGCAAGAACGCATATAGCCGAAAAGGTTAATTTTACTTTAGGTCAATTAATATAAGCTGAGTGGTTTTTAGTCATACTCATCGTATTCATTTGGTATAAAGGCTCTTTTCACCTTTAAAGAATTGATGTACCTTACAGTTCTGGGCTTTGGGGTGGTCAAGAAAGAAGTCATTGTACCAAAACTTTGTTGGTGTACGAATGTACATGCTCATTTCTTGTTCTAAGTTAAAGTAATATAGAAATATTTTGCTGTGGGGAACATCACAAACTAGGTTATTTCAGAAAAGATTGACATCTAGATAATGACTCCAATAGATCGTGTGGTAAGCAAGAGTTCTAAAATTTTTCGACTTCATCACTATCATCACTATAAAATTTTAAAAACTACTCTGTAAATCTTCCTTTCACCAATGTTTTCGCCCAGAGTGAACATTGCTTAGATGCGTTTCAATAGGACCCTCAAATAGACTGTAGGCAAAGTTATCATAACAGATTGAAGGTCTTGATGTAAACTTAGGTTAAACATTCGATTATAATTTAATTTTAGAGGTTCCAAGACTAAACTAAACCTTTGTTTGTCTGAAGTTAAAATAAAATATCTTAGAATTCTAACATAAGTTTTCTGTTGTCACACTCTATTGAGTACACTTGTGATTACTCTCAAGTCTCATAGTTTTTTTACTATGAGAAAGTTGCTTCAGAACCGAAGCCAACAAGAGTTCCTTAAGAATCTTTTTTTTAGGGATATTTTCTGCATAACTTGAGTGGTTACCTCATCTTCTGCATTCCGGTTGCCTATAAACGTCCTTATTCCTGCTAAGAATGTTTGTTTTAATTATTCTTTAATGTGTCTTAGTAAGAGAGGAGAAGAAAATCCCCACTCCGTACGAGAGATCAGTTGGCCAATAACCGCGTAAGCGGGAAGGGAAGGAGAATTCCTTTCAATTCATCTACTTATTAAAGCGACCCTCAGCTTTTCGATACCATTTTTGTAGTCGGACTTGTTCTTTGCCTTTCCAACGAGCATTCTTTTGAGATCTGAAAACAGGAAACAGTCACTGATGGCCATATCTGGATAATACGGTGGATGTGGAAGCAATTCGAGGCTCAATTCATGGATTTTTGCACATCGTTTTCACTTACTTGTGACACTTCGCATTCTTCCACGCACATGCCAAAATACAGACGCCATAACCTTGCCAGCCGATCGTTGTATTTTCCTAACTTTAGAGCGGGTTCAGCGTGTAAAGTCCATTCGGATGACTGTACATTGGATGACTGTGATCACACATATCGACACGAAAGCTCGGGTTTATTACGCTTGAACATCTCCAAATACAATCAGCTGATATATTTCAAGTGCCTAATCTCTCAAAGAGCTTCACTTTACGGTCATCAAAAATTTTTAGTGAACGTTTTTAATGTTTTCGTCGGTAACAAACTCTTTTGGGCGATCACTGCATTCAACGTATTCGGTGCTCATTTTACCACGTCTAAACTTAGCAATCCCTGATGGTTGGTTTTAATGGGACAGTGTCCGGAAATTCGTCGACAAGCTAAGTTTTTACTTCAATTGTATTTTGTTCTTCGAAGGGAAATCTTAGCGCCACCTAGCGGAATTATATATTTTTAACGATTATTACTTTTTATGTGCCTAGTTATGAAGACAGATAGAACAAATACCCACTTTTGCACTCGAACTTTGAAGTTTTGAATTCAAAAATTCGTTCTTGGTATAGTATAAATATTATTACGAAACATTCGTCGACATTTAACGAGCATTCTATTCCAAATTTAACGCACTAATTTCTAGCAAATTTACATAGAATCGCTTGCATAGTACGCAAATAACTGTAATGCAATCAGCTATTGCGTCAATAAATTTGTTACCCCGCGCCGCGCCACTCATAGTATTCTTGTGAATTGGCGCATACAAATAATGCCCGAAATGATATTAAACGTGCGTTTGGCAAATAATTCTCCAATTATATTTATTACCAGGAATTCGAATATTAATTCAACAAATTGTATTACGCTGGCAAATGTGAGGCATTTAGTTGCGTACGCTCATTGAATCACTTGTATTCGCCGCGCTCCGCTGTGCGTTAATAAAATAATAGGCGACACGCAGATTTTTCGGAAATTCAAAATGCAAATGTTACACGGTAAATAATAAATAGTAAGCTTTGATTTGGTAATATACGCTAATGCAATAATTAAAATCTCGGTGAAAAATATGCGCCAAAAAGCAAACAGCAATTTGTATGAATTTACACAGCAGGGTTGGTTGATAAACAGCGAGAGAAAGTGGTAGAGAGTGAAAGAGTGTGTGAGTGAGCGAGAGAAATCGAAACTAGTGTGTGAAATCAGCACAGTTGGGCGCGCCCTAATTATCTGGTAAACTAATATAACGCCTAAAAGCAGGCTAAACAAATATTGAATTTTATTAGAGACCAGAAGGACAATGCTAACGAAGCGGTTAATCACGAGCGTCAACACGCCAGGTTGCTAGCTGTGAAAAACAACTAATTTGATACTAAAATTATACATGTGTGTAGCGTTTACATAAAAATGAAAAAAAAATTAAGCAAATAAAAAAAAATATTTTTGTTTTACATTTATTAGACCATTATTAGCAGCGCCCACTGTAAATAATTTGCTCCACTTTGCCTTTTTAATGCGCCAAATATGTAAGCGCGTACATTTCACAGCTAAGCGCCTAATGATAGGCAATGATAACTGTATCATTTTAATAGAAATCTCAACCAAATGAAATTAAATCGGATTAACTGTGCATTTTTGGTGGGCGCTGCTTTGTGGTCTGGTTTTGTTGTATAATGCAAATTATTAAGCCTTCATGTGGCTGCCACCCATAAAAGTACATGCGTATATTTTATGTGAAAAATTTTCTAAAATCACAGATAATAACGAAAATCAGTGTTTCGGTCATTACTTATTGTTTTACAATTATTAGAGTTAGATAATAAATTAGTGCTTATTTGCGCGGAAAAGCATTGTTTGGTGCGCGTGCCTAAAGGTAGGCAACGAATTTTTATACACTTAAACACTTGAATGAGATTACTCTTCTTTCGCACTACAACTGATGGTCGGTCTAGCCCGAGAACACAAAACTTCCCAAGTGCAGACAGGTCGCCATGTACTTGGCTCTCTGCGTAGACGTCCTTGCTTCCTTGGTCCACCCATGAGTTTCGAGTCGAAAAAGATTTCGCTGAAGCATCATATTTCATGCGAACCATATGACCTAGCCCGCGTATTCGTTGTTTTTTTGCCCTTAACTAAATCTATGGTGCCGTAGAGCTCATACAGTTTGTGGTTCCGACTCCTTCGCTAATCATCGCTCATTCGGATGGCTCCCTAGGTCTTGTGAAGAACAGTTCTCTCGAACATTCAGAGTACTTTCTCATTTGGTGGGGGTCATCGTCCATGTTTCTGGTCCTAATAATAATAGGACGGGTACAATGAGAATATTACACAGCGTAATTTTTGCCTGTCGAGAGAGGGATCTGCTTCTCAACTGCCTAGCGATTCCAAAGCGGCACCTGTTGGCGAGGGTTATTCTGCGCTTTTTCTTCAGACTTTGTCTTGTTCTCGTTGAATATAGGATCAGCCTCTTTCGCTTCGTTTTCTAGGCTGGAAGGCTGCGCTGATGGCTCTATTATTATCTACGATGTCAATATCATCTGTGTATCCGAGTGGTTTTGTACTTTTAGAGTAGACTGTGCCACTGCTATTGAGATTTGTGGCACATATCACTTTTTCCCTCATTTTGAAGAAAGACACACGAGTGGGAATATTTCTGACCAAAACCTCGTCTGGTATCGCACGGCTCGGACAGGTTCTTCCCGATTTTGATGGTGCTGATGGCTATGCTGAACATCATTCTACATAACCATATGGGTTTCGCAAGGATACCGAATTTAGGCATGGCGTCGAACAGGTAGCTTCTATCAGTGCTGTCAAAAGCGACTTTGAAATCTACAAAAGGGTGATGGATATCAATCAGTTTGTTAAGTGTCGTCTCTAGGATTTGACGTTTTGTGATGTCAGGTCTAAAGCCACACTTATAAGGTCCAATCACCTAATTTACAATAGGCTTAAGTCCTTCAAACAGTACTGTCGAAAGAGCCTTATATGCGATGTAAGTATGCTGATCCCGAATTAATTAGCGAAGACTATGGGATCTTTCTTCTTGTGCATAGGGCAGAGTAGACTCATATCAAGAATTTATCCAATTATTGGGCATGTATTCATCTGACCAAATCATGCTTAGCAGCTGGAATACGCGCTTTTACAGCTCCTCATCGCCAACTTTAAAAAGCTTATCCGGTAATCCATCAGCCCGTGGGTCTCTGTTGTTCTTGAACCAACTTAACTCTTAAACCAACTTAGAGCCTTTTCACCTCGTCTTTTTCGAATGGCGGGACTACAATGTTTTGGCGATAGATTCTTGATGCGGGTTCTTCTTCATCCGTCGCAGCACTGCTATTGTCATTTAGCTTGTATCAGGTTATGTTTGTTTTACTTCGTCGAATAAAACAGCAAATACGAGTATTGCTATCAAATTTGCATGCGTTAAACATATAACTATGAAAATCTTCTGCATTATGCTATTAATTTATAAGCTGTCTTTTTCTTGTCGTAAATACTTTCTCACCACATATAAACTCATTAGATTTATAATGGAGTTGTATAATACACAGTGGTTAAACTGTAAATACACGAACTCACCACACTTAAATTCACCATACCCAAACTCACCATACTTAAACTCACCACATTTAAATTTTAAAATTTGTTTTTTTTTATAACTTAGTACAGTCACCAGGTTTACTAAATTTTTTACCTATCTCTGAGTGTGCGTTTAATAGAAATAGTTTTGTGCAGTGCTTGCAATATTCAATATTTCGGTTTGCCACCATACTACATTGTTGATAAAACGTGCATATTTTTACTATTTTCCATATTTTGACTAATTTTGAACCAAAAAATTTCTACAGTTTTAAATTCAAACTCAACTCAGTTGTGCTTTCGAATCAAGTTGCATTAAACAGTTTTTCAAAAATTTAAACTTAATACTCAAAAGTACAGTAGTGCAAACAAATTTTTTCAGCATTTTTTTAACAGCTGGAAGTCCTATACATTTTTATGGCATTTGTGACGGCGCTTGATTTAAAATTTCAGTTGGTCAATTAACCCAGCTCATTATACACATACAAACATATGTTTTATGCTTTGTTAAATTATCCGCGAAAGCAAAAATGTTTAGTGTAACAACAACAATAGCGTAGTATTTCGCCTGTTAAGCGCTGAAACATAAATCATTTCGCCAAATTCCGAACTAATCACGCGTGCATTTTACTAATACCGCACAATTTACGACGTATTTCGAAATTGTTATTGTTGCTAAATACTATTGTTGCTTTATATGTATAGTACATGAAAAAATTTATGTTGTAGCACACAGAACAATTATAATTTGCATATTAGCTTTCAGTGCTTTGTTGTTGTTGTTAATTTGCTCAGAATACAATATATGTATGTGCTATTCTTCCTGATACCTAAGTTACCAATAAGAACGTCAGTGGTGGAATTAGGTGTTTGAACAAAATATAGAGAAGGAAGTAAAAAATGCAGTTGCACGGGTTTCTAATAATCGTATAGTATAGTTTTCTTCAAATTTCGAAACGCATCCAAAATTATTTTAGTGAAGTTTTCTTTATTCGATTTAACTCATATCACTCGAGTGATTATATTCGATGGCCGAGGAATCCACAACTATGCATGTATATTGATGGCATTTAACTTGTTTTATTTTTTTAAACCATTCCTTTATTACTTATCCCTGATTGATGTACGTCTACAAGCTTCTCTTAAAGTATTGCTTATACAAAAGAAACATATTTGTTTTCGCCTCCTTTCGATTGTACTCATATTGGAAACTTTTAAACTCGACTAATGATCGAGACTAAATTCTTTTTCCAGCGCACTCACTCATTTTGGATCTTCTTACACTCATATGTTCTCGCTTCTTGCTTTTAAGTTTTACTTAAACTTGAAGGAATTGAAGTAGGCAACCTCCTTAGTTGAGCTCAGTATTTTGAAGTTCCCAATACAGACAGCTTTTTACATTCAAAGCAACTCTCGGTAATATATAACTAAAAAACGTTAAGAAAGTTTCACAAAGACAGACCAGAATGAGCTACCATAAAATTGACGTTATGGTAAAAAGAAATAAGTCTGCGAAAGGAGCTTAACCAGGTAGCTTACTTACGAATAATTTAAGCGATTTAGAGATTACTGCCCCTTGCATAGTGTATAGTTCAAAATATTTATCCGAATATATTAGACCTTCCAGATTCTCAAAATTTAAAACTTTTGGATATTACTTTTAAAAGCTGGTTACATGCTTTCTGAATTTATTTGGTTTTGTTAACATAGTAACCAGAATGTTCAGCAGTTTTGGCGCTAAAATCAGAAAGCACCAAATTGTAAACCAGCTAATAAGAGTTTCTTTGAGTTTTGGCATTCAGCGGCTTATTCAGCTACCATTATATTGAGCTGAATAAGCTCTGAATTCCGAATCGACGAAGAATGAAGCTCAAAATTCGACTTTTTAACCAGCTAATAAACATTTCAGATAGTAGTGCTGAAATCCAAAACACCACATAGTAAACCAGCTAACCCATATCTTAAGAAATTTTGGTATTAAGCGCGTTAAACCGCTAACAGTGTATTGAGCTGAATAAGAGCTGAAATTCGAAAACACCAACTAGTAAAACAGCTAATCAAGGTTATTCCGACTCGGTATATTGAGCTAAATAAGCGCTGAACTCCGAACGAACTAAATAGTGAAACACCTAATCAGGCTTTTTAAGAGTTTTGGTATTTAGCGCATTATTTAGCTACCATTACCTTCATTATATGGAGCCGAATAAGCGCGAAAACCCGACAGCACCAAATAGTAAACCACCTAAACAATATTTCAACTAGTTTTAGTATTCAGCACATTATTCAGCTACTTATATTGAGCTGAATAAGCCTGAAATTCGGAGAACTTATTAGTGCAATACCTTAGAAGATTTTTTAAGAGTTTTGGTGTTCAGCGTATTATTCAGCTACCAGTATCTTTATTTTATGGTACTGAATAAACACTAAAAGTGAAAAACACCAAATAGCAAACCACCCAAACAACATTTCAAGAAAGTTTGGTATTCACCACATTCACCTGAAATTGGAAAGAACTAAATAGTGAAACACCTTATCAGTCCTTTCAAGAGTTTTGGTATTTAGCGCATTATTCAGCTACCATTATCTTCATTATATGGAGCTGAATAAGTACTAAAGTCAAAGAGCAGCAAATAGTTAATCATCTAAACAACGTTTCTTGTAGTTTTGTTGTTCAGTACATTATTCAGCTAAGATTAATTCGAGCTGAATTAGTGCTGAGTGCTAAAATACATAAAAAGTAGACATGGAGCTGCATTGTTCGCATATATTAAGTAGCTTAATGGTAAATTTCATGCTCGTATCATAGCCTCAAGCTCCTAAAATTCATATCGTACAATGAAGAGTATTAGAAATCTGAAGCTTTGAACTATTTAGTTGAAAAAATTAAGGAAGAAGTTTGTCCTTGCCGTCTTCAATATTTCTTTAGAGTTGCCTCGGTACTTGATGGAATATTTCGGCCTTGCATCGCGCTTGCGCCTACCAAACCCTCGTGGTAAATTTTTGTAAAATCATGAAAATCAATAATTTTTCTGCAGGACATTTTTGGCGGCTTGTTACACGAATTATACATAAACCAACACGATCAATTGAATTCGCTGCAAAGTGTTGAGCAAGCATTGCATTGTATTGCATACTTTGCGGCGCGTAAAAATTAAATTTTTTAAAAACCAAAAAAAAAAACAATACATTTCAAAACATGCTCGCATTGTTGGCATACACATTTTTCATTTCACACATACTACCACACACAATTTGATTTCTCGTGCGTACATGTGTGAGCGTGCATTTCTAAACGTGCGTTTGTGTTTGTGCGTGCCACAATAGAAATTAGTGTGAAATGCTAAGTTAGTTTGCACAATTTTTCCGGCATTTTTATGTTTAACATTTTTTTGTTGTTGCTGTTGTTATTGCTATTGGCATCATTGCGTTAATGCGCAATTTAAATGCTTTGTTCGAGTGCAAATTTCGGCAAAAATCACACACAAAACCACTAAATGACTTTTCCGCTTCAACAATTTTGCTCCAAAACTACAACAAACAAACACAAATGGTACACGCGTATTTGGTTAATTGTTTTTGCTTTTGTTGTGGTATGCGGTTTGTTCGACTTTTTGGTTTGGTCGGTTATTTCGTAGCTTCAAACAGTCAATAAAATTCCTTAATTCCTTTATGTATCATATTTAGTCAGCTAATCAGTGTCCTATTGCCTTATTTACTAATTTTGTTTTTGTTTTCCATTTTTGTTTTCCACTTATTTACTATGCGTATCACTATGTACTTAGCTTACATACATACAATATAATAAGTGGTAAATATATATATATTTATTTTTAAATACAACAGTGCCGGATGTGAAGAGCGTAATGTGCGTGTACAAATATGTACATATGTATATGTGTATATATATGTTTGTTTGTGTGTGTATTCACAAATTTGTGCAGTTCTAATTAATTTTAATTTTTTGTTTGCTTTTTTCGATTTTATTTTTATTTTTTGTATTTTGCTATAACTACTCCTAAGCTTACCACATATATAAAAAATTTAATATCAGTTGCTTTGTTTGTTGTTGTTGTTATTTTACTCCTTATTTGATTTAATTAATTAGCTAAATCCTGTATGATGTCCGCTGAAACGAGATTGTTGGGAAGAGAGAATAGAAAAGAAATTAAGATTAATGTTAGTTGCTTGGCAGAAAATCGATTTCTTTGTGGCATGTGCTGATAGATTACAGTTATTTTCATTTTTCACACACACATTTTTTGCTGAGGTTAGAAAAATTCATTATAAAATAATTTGTAACTAATATAATTAGCTTGTAGTTAGCGTTCACGAAAAATATTTAAAATGTTGGATAGTGGAACGAAATTAATAATAATAAGCTTATTATTATTATGTTAGCTGTTTTTCATAAAGACTGGAGCATTGCTGTTTTTGCTATCGATTTGACTTGGGTAGCTTCTGCCCGAAGAATTTTTTTTTAACTGAAGAACGGTACATAGTCGTAATTAAACTCACCATGCCCAAATTCACCACACTTAAATTTACCACACTTGAATTCACCATACATAATTTCACCACACCTAAATTTATCACATCAAAACTCATTAGATTAGATTAAGCTATATAAATAAATTAGGATTGCACCAAGAATCACTCACTTAGCTCCAGCATACTGATAAATTCCAATATACTGCTCGGTGCTATTAAAGTGATGTGATCCCAATTTAGAAACATGTATCCAAAGGTCTTTATCTTGTGTCTACAGACTGATATGTAACTAAAACTATGTAAACTAGGTTCATGTTAAGTAAGTGCTTTTTGAGCTTGCATTGGTCAGTGTAGAAGACAACAAGTAGTCCGAGTTTGTCCATTAGGATGTTGTAACCACGCATTACCAACTTGGCCTCCTTCAACCTTGAGGACCAGCTCCTTTATGGTATAGGGACCAACCGCAATATACGGTTCAGGTCCTGCCATGTTGGTGGATGCTGCGGAGCGAGCGAGCTCATCAGCCAGTTCATTCCCGGCTATACTTTTGTAACGGCGCATCCAGATAACGCACTTGGTTAGGAACTGATAGACTGTTCAGAGGTTCTAAGCATTCCAGCATCAAATGCGATTTGATCTCGTAGGCAGAGATTGCTTTTAGTGGCACTTAACTGCCGCTGAATATAACTATACGTTCGTTGCTATAGTTGTGTTGGAGCTTTATCTCTAAGCACCGACTTATAACAAAGACCTCTGCTTGGAATATGCTCGGAAAACTACCCAGCCACCGAGAGCGTTCAGAATTTACCTACGACGCAAATTTTGGAAAAGTCAAAAACAAGATTCTTACAATCTCAATATGACATGACCAATATTAGATGGACAAATATATTCCAAACACTCAACGAATATGCATAGCTCTTAGCTTTTCGGAACCAATACAGCCACTTGAATAACACTTTCCTTTTCTTTATTGTGGTATACTGTCTTATAGGAAAATTCATATCGTTTTCAACTACTTGAAAATATTGGGTAGTCGAAAAAGTCTTTTCGTA
The DNA here is from genome assembly GCF_023373825.1 of Bactrocera dorsalis. Classification (NCBI taxonomy): domain Eukaryota; kingdom Metazoa; phylum Arthropoda; class Insecta; order Diptera; family Tephritidae; genus Bactrocera; species Bactrocera dorsalis. Next base: position 93,047,708 of record NC_064303.1, read on the forward strand.
TTTTGTCAATAGATATCGTTGCAGTCGTATATCTCTAGTGCTACCAATCACATTGTGTCAGACCTTATAGCGAGATTTCAAGCTTTCATTCAACAAAAAAAAATTAAATTGGGTAAAGTTGAAAAACAAAGTAACAGCTGTTCAAAAATTATTGAAAATAATGAAGAAATTCGCTATATTATAAAATTTCGGTTCGCTCGCTTCCGTTCTGGAAATTTCGATGTGAAAGATGCATCTTACTCTGGTCGACATATCGTTGAAAAAGTCGATGAAATTATGGAAAAGATAGACCAGGATCATCACATAAGCAGCCATCACATCGCTAAGAAGCTTAACATTCATCAACAAATTGTTTTGAGTCATTAAAAAAAAGAAGCTCGGTGTTTGGGTACCACATGAATTGTCTATGAAAAATTTAATGAACCGAATTAACATCTGCGATTCTTTGCTGAAACGAAATGAAATTGAAGCATTTCTGAAGCGAATGGTAACAGCTTTGTGAAGCTCAAAAAATGGTCGCAAAGCCAGGATTGACGTCTCGAAAGATTATGCTTAGCGTTTGGTGGGATTGGAAAGAAATCGTCCACTATGAGCTGATCCAGCCGGGTCGAACGATTTATTCTATATCTTACTGTCAACAACTGATGAGATTGAAGCAAGCAAACGAATACTCGTAAAAACGGCCAGAATTGATCAACAGAAAGGGCTTCGTCTTCCAACAGGACAACGCCAGATCACACACATCTTTGATGACTCGGCAAAAACTCGGAGAGCTTGGCTGGGAAATTTTAATGCATCTACCATATAGCCCCGACATTGCACCATCGGACTAACATTTGTTTCGGTCAATGCAGAACTCTCTTATTGGAATAAAGTTGGCTTCCAGAGAAGACTGTGAAAATTACTTGTCGGAGTTTTGCGCTATGACTGGAGTTTGATTAATGATTGGTATTTTTATAAAACCAGACGCACCCCACATATCATACAAGAGGCCAGAAGACACAAGAAAAATCATCTGTTTTGCATGATAGAGCTGAGAACACTTTATGAGTTGAAATTTGTCAAAGCTCTGAAACCTTTGTAATTCTTGTTTGTGCACATATCTATTTGACCATTTCAACTTCCTTTTTCATGATTTTATGAAATTATTATTGAAGCTATCAGTTTTTCCCGCTTAAGCTATGATCCATCTCGTCGCAAGAAAAGCGTCTGTGTAAAAAAAAAATATACATTTACATTATAAAACTAAGCAAACAAATTACCGTTGCACCAACACAACAACAACACCAAGCGGTGGAGGAGCACTAAAACGGCGTTGCAAATAATGAGTTGGAAATGAGTTTAGAAAGAGCACACACCAAAGTCACACTTGAGCTATTCTTCCCTGCCAAACGAGTTAGAAACTTAAAAGCACTTCAAAGGCGTTGAATGATAGCAAAAAGAAAAGAAAAACGACTGCAGAATATGCGCGTCAAAATCACGAATGCGGAGTAGTGGGTGAAGAAGATGCGATGGATAGACGAAATTCAATGAAAGCGTGAGGAAAGGTTAAAGCACTAACCGACGTTTAATGCTTCTAATGAAAGCTTTGGTGTTGCTTACAAAGACAGGACATTAGAGAGGAGTTTAGTGTGATGCATTGTGGAAGTAATACATCACTAATGGTTTTTCTGTATAGCTAAAGATCTTTGTAGGAGTGTGGGGATGCTTCGAGGGTGGCAAAATGGGTAATGTTATTGAAATATAAGAAGTATTTTCAGTAAGTAAGACTCCTTAAAAGAGAGTTAAGCAAGGTAATGGAATATAAAAAAATTGTAACGCTGGTTGTTTTTTTATTTTCAAGTTCTATATTGGAAAAAGGGAGATAAAACAAACTTTGCCTCATAAAATATATACTCACTTATGTCTTAGCCCCTTTACCCTTGGAACTACTTGTAACTAATACAACTAGTTGAAATGAGAAAAGACCTCTTAAGAGAATTACGTAAAGGATAAGAGTTTTATGAGCTCCATCCTAAGAGTGTAGTAAATGTAAGGTTTAACCTACCAGAGATAATATCTGGAGAAGATCTCGGCCGGTGGAGAGAACTGTTCGTTAAGAACTAGAGAATTAATAGGAATGTCAACAATATCCAAGTTGGCGGGTGCACTCTTCTCGGAAGCTGTGTTCGACATTATTTCATTTCTCACTCTGAGATTGATAAGAAACTGAACTCTTTTAACCATTTTGTGTTTGATCATAATATTATTCGTAGCCTCTGAAGCAAGTAGCTTTTGAGGATCGCCTCAAATTCTATTGAATCCTTTACTGTCTCCTTTTAGCTGATTATTTATTAGCGTACGCTTTGCTTTTAAACAAACCCAAAAGCATAGGTGAGGAAGTTAAACTGAAGACCAAGATGGTTAGTCAATCAATGTGAAGTCTTTTTGAAACCGAAGGTCTAAGTAGGTCTTTTGTAAAAGAGACACAATACAAGTAGTCTGATTAAGTAATGAGTAAGTAGTTGGAGTACAAGCTTCATTTGTTTTGTTTGAAAAAAGCACATATGGTTTTGATGCACAAAACGATTCTTACTGATTCCTTTCTGACAAGCAATGACATTTCGTACATCTCCTAAAAACTTTATATATACATAATATCTTAATTAGTTGTTGTATTTATTATAAATATGTCCTCGGTGCAGTCAAACGAAATCTTCATCACTTATGCCTCTTTTGGAAAATCGCATAAAGCTCGCCGAACGAAATCGCCAACTAAAGTTGAACAATTTTCTGTTTTCGCCTGTAGGCTTTATACCTTCTTCTTCTTTAGAACTACAACCGTGGGTCAGTCTGGGCCGCGAAGACAAAAATTTGCCAGTTGCCTTTATTTTTGCGACGTCATGCCAGGTGTTCATTCTAAGTGCAAACAGGTCACTAAGCACTTGCTCTTTCCAATGGATGCATTGAATTTTTATGCGCTTAATGATATCCATGTCTTCGTAGAGCTCATACATATCGCGGTTCCATATGCTTGTATATTATTCGTTCACGCGGACGACTCCAAAGATCTTGCGAAGAACAGTTTTCTCGAATGCTGCAAGTACGTTCGCATTTGAGGACGTCATCATCCAAGTTTTTGCTCCCTATAATAGGACGGGAATAATAAGAGACTTACATGTAGAGCGCAACTTTTGTTTGTCGAGAGAGGGGTCTGCGTTTGAAATGCCTACTAATCCCAAAGTAGCACCTTTTAGCAAGGGTTTTTCGGCGCTTGATCCGCAGGCTTAGATTATTCGTCATATTGGTTCCGAGATAGGGATATAGAAAGTCTTTAACTTTTTTAACTTTATAGTTGGCAGTAGGGACGTAGTTCCCAAGACATGAGGAGTCTTTTTCTCAGTCACCACAGGCCTTGTTCGCTTCTTTTTATAGGCTGCAAGGCTGCGCTGACAGCTCTGTTGTTAATGCCTACAATGTCAACATCATCGACGTACCCCAGTAGCATCGTTCTTTTAAAGTATAAAAAGCCACTGTGGATCAGGTTAACGCCATTTATATTGAAAAGGACGCTCGAGAGGAAACAAACTCGTCTGGTATAAAAAGGCTTGGAGAGGTCCTCTCTGATTTTGACAGAGCCGATGGGTGTGCTCAACGTCATTCTGCATAACCATATGAGCTCCGCAGAAAGACCAACTTCAAACATGGCGAGGAAGAGGAAGCTCCTATGCTGTCAAAAGCGACTTTGAAATCGACGAAAAGGTGATGGGTGTCGATCGGATTATCAAGTGTCGTCTCTAGGATTTAATGTTTTGTGAAAATCTGGTCTATGGTGGATTTGCCAGGGCTAAAGCCACTCTGATACGGTCCAATCAGCTTATTTAAAAAGGACTTAAGTCTTTAACACAATACTATCGAAAGAAGCATATATGCGATATAAAAGAGACTGATTCCGCGATAAAAGCGTAAATCATCTAATTTTTTATTCTGAGAGGTTGGAAACAATTCCAAACTAGCCTTTCTTCGCCTACAAGAAAACAGTGTGGTCGACAAAAGAGTCCTCGTGTAAGGAAAATTTTATAGAGCCTTGGCTTCGAACGCAGTAAACATTTCAGCGATTGTGTTGTTATTTTCTTGCTGCCTTTTGAAGGGTCATAAACTCTGTAACGTGAAATCTATGCAGAAATGCTTTTTGTGTGCTTCGCGGCGACTTTTAGCAAAATCTCACTTTTGAGTGTCTGTACATTCATTCATATATTATACATATATATGTAGTATACTAGTAATAACGCAGCCAGGCGACACTTATGCTGTTTGCTGTTGCATATGGATGCTCATTGTAGCTATTTTTATTATTGTTGTTGCTTTTTCTGTACTCCTGCACCTTTGTATTTTCGTTGGTCGATATTTTCGCATTAAATATTCGCACACGGATGTGTCGTAGCAAAAATATTTGTACTATTGTTATTGTTGTTGTTGCGCTTTCACGCATATTTATGTTTATATGCGGCTGTCCACATTTGCGGCTTCGTGTCACATATTTTTTCGCACTTTTTCACCATTTCTCCACACTTCGTTTGCCACACGTTGCCACCGCCTGCCGCACAGTGTGTCATAAAAGTGTTGTACACCTTTCAAAATCCGCATTTTCCAGCGCTCGCATGCATGATTGTGTGCATTTATTTGGTTTATGCGAAAACAGCGTGCCATCGCAGCGCCGTGCTGCTTATATTTGTTTGTTGCTTTGTATTGCATGCCACAAATGATTATTGTTTTTTTTATTGTTGTTTTTTCATTCACAAACATTTTTCAACACATTAAAACCGCAAAACAGCTGCCTGTTTACACTCGGTGTGCCACTATAATCACAAAACAAAAGCAATGTTATTAAAAATTGTGATTTTCATTAATGCAAAGTGTTTTCTGGTCAACCCTTCGCAGCGCCCTGCTCTCTGCCTCTGCCTACGCATCGTCGACCGATTTCATTTGCAGTGCTCTCTGTGCCCCGCTCATTCGTGGTTTTTGCGATGAAGTCATTCCGATGCGGTGAATATTCATATTGTTTATGCCGTTGGTTTGTGCGGTTCCATATTTACTTTGACAGAAAAGGGGTCAAAAGCGTGAAGATGCCTCTTCTTTGTTTGTTTTGATAACTCGCTGGGAATATTTGCAGTCACTTTGAATGTTAATCAGTTGTGACTTGACAAAGGGTTGGCATAAATCAAGATTGTTTGTGGACAAAATTCTTGTAAAGGGTGTTTATTTAGAGGCACGGAGTTAGGCTTTTCGAAGAATTCACGAAATAGGAATGAAATTTGGTATTGTTCGTTCGAAACTTTTACGACATTGAGTGTTGAGCAGGATTTCGGTACTTGTGACGGTGTCTAATGATTATTAGGTTAGGTTTGGAAGGTAGTGCATAATATCACTTTAATGTTGGCGTCCACCAAAATAATCAGCATCACCGCGTGTGTGCCTATGGTATAGGACATCGATTACCTCACAGTGTCTAGTCAGAATAACCACATTTGCGACGAGATTGACTTTGATAAGAGCAAGTAGATCAGAAAGTCTCTTAGGGTCAAATAAGTACCAAAAATTTGAAATAAAACACAAACAACTTATCACTCATTTAAATTTATTATATCCCCTTCAAAATAGACCGCTTCTGAGGCAATACACTTCTTCCAACGAACAATCAAATCACTTTTTAAACCTATATTCCGGGATGACCTTCAGTTCTGGTTGCGAATTAGTTTTGATGTCTTCAATACTCTCAAAACGGGTTCCACGAAGTTTGAGTTTTGGAAACAGGAAAAACTCACGCGGGATCATATCTGGAGAGTACTGTGGTTGTTCGATGATATTTGGTGAATTTTTGTTCAAAAACTCGTTCACAATGATCGCTTTGTGCGCTGGTGCATTATCGTGAATCAAATCTTTTGGCACCAATCGAGCTGCGACTTTCCGCATACCCAAAACATCAACCAAAATATGACGAGCGGTCTCATGAGACATGACCATTATTTGGGCTATCTCTCGCAAACTATAATGATGATTTTCGAGAACCATTTTCTTTATTTTGTCGACGTTTTCTTCAGTTGAAGAGGTCGAAGGCCGTACTGAACGTGGTAAATCACTTCATTTCTTCTTCTCGCATCTCTTTGAACGATTTATACCAATCGTAAACTTGAGTTTTTGACATGGTTGAATCACCAAATTTGTTCTTTCAACATTTCCAACGTTTTGAATACACAAAATTTCACAAAAATGTTTGTTTAATGTTTTTATCCATAGTAAAAATCGCAACGCACACAAAAGATTGACTTGTTCCTAATGACGCCGTAAACCAACTAAATGACACATAGCAATAAAAATTGACAGAATAGTGGCTGACAGTAGTGCCAACCTGGGGAAAAAAGTTTGAAATATTTTCAGCGGGATAATTTAAAATGAGAATTTCCGGGTACTTATTTGACAGAATGCAATTTAAGTAGTTTTGCACCCTCGTTCTATCTTTACCATGCTTCTGTCAAGATCGTCGCATAGATAATGCATGGGTCTCCAATATTAATCACGTTTTTGGGTGTTAGCCGTACACCATTCTTAGCAATCTCGTCCACTATTTCAATATCCTCGATGCCTTTGTGATCTGGCAACCAGTAGAAGTGAAGTTGCTTGCTTCTGGTAACACTTTTCACTGCTGTCCTTCTTCCCAAGGCACCACTGGCCAAAAGGCGATACGAGGTTACATACTTCTTTGATTGCTGCTTGGGTGTCTACGTAGATGTTGACTCTAGAATTGCTTGCAGGTGCCTTAGGAAAAGACCAAAGACCCCAGCTTGAAATACACTGCAGTGGTCTGGAAACTTAAAAGGCTTCCATATTTCTAACTCTGGACGATGTGTCTCCGCACTCATTTCTACCTCCATTTTCGAGACATCCGTATAAATATTTAGAGGGCTGCGCGCTTCTAAAATATCTTTACGGCAACCATCTGTTTCCATGTTTACTTTGAATCTTCTCTCCCAGTTTAAAGGTGGAGTCATGTATTCGATGCTTGCCAAACCACCAAGTGAATGAATTATAAGTTTACATTAAAAGTTAAGGAATGCAATGTGGCATATGTATTTATGGTCTATTTTGCCCACTTAAAGGAGTACGGGAAAGACTTTAAAATTTCTACCTTTAACTTAAATTTGAAAGCAATTTCTAAGTCTATCGTTTTCTTCACCAGTAGTCACCATATAATTGCCTTTTTATAAACTGAACGCATATATTCTGCGTATTATGTTTGCTACGAAGTTTATAATATCTAGAAGGAAACATCGGAGTGCTTAAAAAGTACATATGTAAATGATCAGTATGACGAGTTGAGTCGATTTAGTCAATCTCTCTGTTTGTTTCTCTGTATTTGCGCGATATTTTGACATATCGATTTGAAATTTTGCACGCGACCTTTTCTCCCCAAGGAGCTTGTAATCCGTCGTTTATGTTGATATTGGACCACTATGACATATTTCTGCCATATAAAATGAACGATCGGAATCCAGTTTTTCTAAGGAAAATTCTTTATTTTACGAGTTATCGTCTAGAAGTTCAGCAGAGGTCTTTATTCAAGGCATTTCTACAATTTTCAAAGAAATTTTATAGATCGGGCCACTATGGCATACAGCTGCCATACAAACCGAATGATAAAACTCAAGTCCTTGTATGGATAATTGTTTTATTTGCCAAGTTATCTTCACGAAATTTGGTGCAGATTATTCTACAATGCAAAGCTATAATCTCCGAAGAAATTTTTCAGATCGTACTACTATAGCATATAGCTGCTGTTCACCAACCGATCAAAATCAGAATAAAGATCTTTTAATGTCTTTTTATGCAATAAAAAAGGCACCTGTGAAGGGCATTCTAGTTTCAATGCACTCGTAGTTAACGTTCTTGCTTGTTGTATCTGCTATCAACTAATTTATTTAACATCAGACTAGTTAAGAATTAGTAAAAATGTCTATAAATAGAGACCATAAACACTCTCTGGGACATTGCTAAAAACAAATTGCTTGCTTACGAGATCGAAAGGCCCATGAACACGAACTACTAATGGTATATACATACATCAGAGTCGAATTAGTTCTCCACTAGTACATTTTCCTACAGGGTTACAACCAGATATAAAATACGTTAGCGCACATGTGAGGAGGCAATAAAAAGGGCTTGATGACTTTTTCAATGCCAAAAAGAGTAAGAGTACACTTACCGTGAAAAGGTACAGAGCAGGTAAGTAGCAATAAATGTGATGGCATGACGACACACACTATCACAGGAGTGATATGAAGGTGAAGGAAAGGTTAAATGGGAATCTGAAGTGTGGCACAGCATTCGGGGTGTTTTGTATAAACGAAAAAGTGGCGGGTAAAGGATGTGAAGTGTCAAAGCACTTAACCCAAACGCGCAGAAATATATGCACACACAGACACATGCACACACTCACACGTTAAACGCTTTTTAAAGTGAAGTATTTTGCGCGCCACACACAATTAAATCATAAAATTCGCCACACATACATACATACATACGTGTAAGTTTACATGAAAATATAGCATTTCATACAACACAAATGCGACAATGTATGTGTGTGCGCTAGTATGCGTATGTGTATTTGCATGTGAGCCTGCAATTACGGACAGTAATTAAATTTTGAAGCGATGCTTTGAAGTGGAAAGTGCGCCGCGCATCGAGCGTTAGCGACGGCTGCGGTGGCCGGCGAACACACCGATGCACACACATACACACAAGTGTATTACACTCAACTACAGCCAAGTACACACACGCTCACATGCGCGCCCATTAGCGGCATTCACGAGGGTCAACGGGGCGTATGAGTGCCACTTAAACGTGCACCGGAAACAGTGAAGCATATTTACAGGCGAGCCAAAACAGTTAGGCCGCGGAGTCGATTGTTGTTGGTGAGTGGCGAGCGCAACACCTGCGCGAAGTCACTTAAGCGCGATCAAACTGGTACGCCGGGAATGTGTTTGGCTGTTTTGTTGCGGTTTGCCGTGTGAATTGCCGCACATACAGCTATATATGTGTTGGGCACACACACACACTTCTGTTGTTGGGCATGTAATTATTTTGTATTCTATGCGGTTATTGCCATGCAAATTTCTCAAATATGTGTGTACGTGCAAGCTGAAATCGCTCATTTTACCTGTGTATTGGTGCTTCCCACACACTGACATGTACAGACACATAGATCCAGAATGGAATTGCACATAATTGGCATACTTCGTGTATTGTAAGAATTTCATTGAGCGTAAAAGTTGTTGTGGCTGCTGTGTTGCGAGGTGTCAATATGACCGTCATCACCGTTCGGCGTCACCGTTGCCGTTATACCGTTATCAGCAGCAATGCTGACAGTGTGGACTGTCAATAGCGTCAACGTTAGAGCCAACACATCAGTAATCAACTTTAACTTCGGTTGCCCCCAAGCTAAAATACCCTTCACAAAAAAGTAGTTTCTATACAGGAACATGGTTTTGATCATTCAGTTTGTATGGCAGCTATATGTTATAGTAGTCGGATATTGGCGTTTCCAACAAAAGAGCGGCTTCTTGAGAAGAAAAGGACGTATGCGAAATTTCAGGCCAATATCTAAAAAACTATGGTATTAGTTCACGTATATATGTATAGACAGAGTACAGGACAGACGGAGAGACAAAGAAAATGGCTGAATCATCTTAGCTTGTCAATCTGATCATATATGACGAGTTTTTCAATAAGAACTCTACATTATGTATGAACCGCGAATCTTTTGCATGGCCTCCACCGGCACGCTTCCGGAAGTCCAGTCGCTGAACCCAATTTTCGACGGTTTTCCAGCATAAATCTTCTGATGCTGTTGCAATTTCACCTTCAATATTCATACGAAGCTCATCAATCATCGCGTGCATATTGGCATAGACCAAGAACTTGACGTAGCTTCACAGAAAATAGTCTAACGGCGTCAAAATGCACGACCGAGGTGGCCAATTGACTGGGCCACTTCGTGAGATAATATGTTCACCAAATTTGGTTTTCAATAAATCGATTGTGACATTCGCTCTGTGGGTTGTGGCGCCATTTTGTTGGAACCACATATTGTCCAAGTCCATATCATCCAATTCGGGTCAAAATATTCGGTTATCATTGAGTGGTAGTGATTCCCATTCACAGTAACTTGTCAGTCTTGATCATCACGGAATAAGTTCGGTCCAATGACCCTGCCCAAAATCCGCACCAAACCGTAATTATTTCGAGATGCAAACACCATGAAGTACGGATTGCTGCCTGACGAATAACGCATATATTGCTTATTGACGAAGCCATTTAACCAGAAATGAGCCTCATTACTGTAGATTATTTTTCAATGAAAATCCGGATCATTTTAAATTTTATGCTCAGTCCAATTTACGAACATACGAGGATTCTGGTGGTTGAGCAGCTTCAGTTCTTACGTCAGTCTGATCTTGTAGGGATATAGGCTAAGATCTTTTCGCAAAATTCGCCCCAAAGTTGTCACAGAGATGTCCAACGCTTGAGAATGACGTGTGAGAGATTGGTTTGGGTCTTCCTCAATTGATGCGCTATCGGCAGCAATATTCTCGAAAATACGTACTTCTTTCTCTCACTGGCATGGGAACATTTTGTACTGTGCCTGTTTTTCCACTAGACGCTCAATAGTTGACAGGACGATTATGACGATCATAAATTGGATGTGGCGTTCTTAAAGTTGAGGCCAATGACTCTGTATTTCGGTGGTAAATTTTAATAGTTTCGACTCGTTGTTGGATTGTGCATCTTTCCATGATGAAATGGCAAACTTTCCTGTCGGTTAACTTTTCTAGCGTCCTTACTGAAAACCCCGTTCTACACATTATATAGGTTCTCCGACGTTTCGTTTTAGGTGTTACAAACTACATAGGAAATTATATATATTTATACTCTGTTCAGGGTATAAAAATGTGCCAGCCTCAATTGACATAGAAATCTTTCTAGGGAATATTGGTGTTGCTGTCGCTTATTATGAGTTAGGCGGGTTTGAAGCTGGTGCCTTTAAACATATTGTTTATTTTTTATTCAATTCTCGTTTCATACAAATATATACATACATACCTACATATAACCAAAAGCGTTAAGTTTGAATATTTACTGAATGCTCGAAAGCGCACCTGGGAATCCTTTGTTATAAGCTAAAGTTCTTCATGGAGGAAAATGCTAAGATATATTTTCTCTATATGCGAGGCAACTGCTACAATAAAGTTGAAATATGTATTTTAAATAGCAAAACGGTTAAAGTTCTAAACTTGGCAACGCTCCAAAGCTGAACTCCAATCTAGTGATATACGTATAAGGTAAAGTATTGCATTAATCATCACCATTGACCAAGTATTGGCAGAAACTCTCTAGGGAGGTATGTCAGTAGGTCGTACTGTTTTTTAAACTCTACGAACCAAGATCTGCTTTACTGAGTCAATTGCTATTTTTGGAATCAATGATATCGGGCAACTATAGCATATAGCTGCAGTACAAACTGAAGCATGGATCTTGGGTACTAATGCAGGCATCGCTGTAATAATCGAGGAAAGTGTTCAGATCGAACTAATGTAGCATATTGCTGTCATAAAACTGATCAAGGCCGTGTTCTCCGAAGATTTTGTTGTGTTATGCTACTAACCTAAATGTCTTTGGACATATCGAAGTACAATTTCGTGAACCCAATTTTTGTTGGAACCCAGTTTACCACACTAAAGCCATTCTTGGTCTTGACTCTTCATCTTTTATAAGCAAAGTCACACTTGGGGATCTCGAATATGGTCAGCTACGTTCGGTAGTTCTTTTTAAAAGGAACATTTCTGTTTCTATTGTTTTTTAGAATCTCCAAGAGAAATTTATAAGTACTATATTAAGGGTTTCTATGGTAGTTAGACAAAAAAGAAGATTGTAATTGCAGTAAGACATCAAAACTTCGCCGAAAATACAGAAGCTTTCCTATAATTAATTGTTCCATTGGGAGCACTGTTGTTGGCAATTTCACTGTTGTATTGGATATTTTGTTATGCCATCTTAGTTCGCGTTTAAGGGAATTTATTGCATTCGAACCTCGGTATAGATAACAGAATTAAGGGCAATTGCTGCCATTCAAGTTTCAGATTTTGTGAAAGTATCTGCATGCCATTTTCTTTCAGATCTTCTTCAATCCTTCAGAAGTTGGTATGTAGCCCGCTGCGGCTCAATTAGCGCTTTATGCGCTATTTTGATACTCTATTCGTAAGGCTTTTGAATAGTAATATCTCGTTTCATTTTTGTGTCCAAACAATTTGTTACCTCTCAGTTATGCTGTTTGTAGATACACATTCCAGGTTTGGTACCTGATAGATTCCTAGAGTTCTACTTCGGGTTTGTGATGGAGTTGGGCACTCACAGAAGAAGTGTAAAATAGTTTCCTTACTCTTATGAGTTTACAGTTTCAAGCAGTATTATTGTAGACATTCCCGTTCCCAATCCTTGTTCTATAAGGGGCTAATATAGATGTAAGTGTAAGTATATTTTTCCTAGACTTATTTAATATATTCTTAGTTCTTGCTTTCTCATATGTTAACCGTAGCTTGCATTTGGTTATACAGGGTGATTTTTTAAGAGCTTGATAACTTTTTTTAAAAAAAAAACGCATAAAATTTGCAAAATCTCATCGGTTCTTTATTTGAAACGTTAGATTGGTTCATGACATTTACTTTTTGAAGATAATTTCATTTAAATGTTGACCGCGGCTGCGTCTTAGGTGGTCCATTCGGAAAGTCCAATTTTGGGCAACTTTTTCGAGCATTTCGGCCGGAATAGCCCGAATTTCTTCGGAAATGTTGTCTTCCAAAGCTGGAATAGTTGCTGGCTTATTTCTGTAGACTTTAGACTTGACGTAGCCCCACAAAAAATAGTCTAAAGGCGTTAAATCGCATGATCTTGGTGGCCAACTTACGGGTCCATTTCTTGAGATGAATTGTTGTCCGAAGTTTTCCCTCAAAATGGCTATAGAATCGCGAGCTGTGTGGCATGTAGCGCCATCTTGTTGAAACCACATGTCAACCAAGTTCAGTTCTTCCATTTTTGGCAACAAAAAGTTTGTTAGCATCGAACGATAGCGATCGCCATTCACCGTAACGTTGCGTCCAACAGCATCTTTGAAAAAATACGGTCCAATGATTCCACCAGCGTACAAACCACACCAAACAGTGCATTTTTCGGGATGCATGGGCAGTTCTTGAACGGCTGTTGCTCTTCACCCCAAATGCGGCAATTTTGCTTATTTACGTAGCCATTCAACCAGAAATGAGCCTCATCGCTGAACAAAACACGCGCGCGAAACACATTTCGAACCGAACACTGATTTTGGTAATAAAATTCAATGATTTGCAAGCGTTGCTCGTTAGTAAGTCTATTCATGATGAAATGTCAAAGCATACTGAGCATCTTTCTCTTTGACACCATGTCTGAAATCCCACGTGATCTGTCAAATACTAATGCATGAAAATCCTAACCTCAAAAAAATCACCCGTTAGATTTCCATCTGTTCTTAGCTAAATTGCGTATTGAGTACCCTGTTGATCGTTCCTAGTGGGCTCAATATTATCTTCTCGTCGGATTCGTATAGTGAGGCTCCTGACTTGGCCATCTCATCTGCTTTTTCGATGCCAAAAATGTTCCTAAGACTGGGAACAAGCGGATATGACCACCCACTTAGAGCTTGTTAACTATACTGGAACTACTATTTTTCGAAGACAAGACTATCAATCCCGTCCGGCTCTCTGTGTATATGGCAACTTTCTGTATCCACCCGTAGTTATTCAGTAGAACTCCATAGGCCCTTTCTATGCCTAGTACTTCCTTTAGAGTAATTTGCGTTATAATTATAAGTAGCGTTGTCATCAGCATATACTCGTACTTAGGATATGTCTGAGTAAATGAGTGTTTGAGATCCCTCGAAGAACTTTTGCGACCGAGAGATGTTGTTTAAATTTTCGATATAATCCAAAAGCATTTTTTTGTCACAGTTTTATAAGAATAACCACTCTCCGAGACATCTGCTTGAAAGTAAGATTAAGTGGGGTTATGTTATAATCACTCTCCTGGTCCTGGGAGCTCTATGACATTTAGTATTATAAGAGAGAGATTTAGGTTAGGAAGACTCTGTGGGATATACTGTGACTGTTATATCTTGAAGTCCGCTTTTATATTATAAACTAAAATTAGAGTTTATGTGAGCTTAGGCCAAAGTTACTATACTCCGGTTCTTAAATACTGCGACTTTTGGAGTTCAACGTGTAGTTTTTTCCTCTTCGAAGCAGTAATACATGATCCAAGTCAACAATAAGTAACTTGAAATCAAGTCGAAGCTTAACTCTACATTAATTAAGCGCACACTAATGCAATGTCGTTTCGGCTAATAACGAAAGGGCTCTTGATTACTAACCGGCGGAAACTTGACATTGCGAAGTAAGCGTTTCTAGCCACCCACAGTTGATTGTCAATCACCGAGCGGTGTGACGCCACAACAACCGGCATATTACCGCTCATGCAATTAGCCACTTATTTGTTGCGCCGCTGCTGCCGTTGCTGCTTTCAAGCTAATTTCCGAGGAATTTTGTTTTTTTTTTGTTTTGCAATTTTCGTTTGCCACTTGAGCCATGTCATGCCACCTGCTTGAATTGCACAAGTGAAGTATGCAGTCTCAATTGTTATTTTTGCAGTGCCAAATTAGTTAATGCATATGTTTTTGTTGGTTGTTGTTTTTGTGTTGCTCGTTGCGCTGTTGCTGATTTTTGTTGGTTATTGCTTGTTGACTGTTAACTATGCGGACGCTAATGTTGTGGTTGTTGTTTTGTTTTCATTGTTACTCTGGTTTTCTTTGTTGTTGACGATGCTGCTGTTGTTGTTATGATGCTGGCTACTATGGTGTTTGTAGGTGTAAATGATATTGTTGTTTTGGCTTATTTTCAATGTAGTTTTATTACTAGTAGTACGGCAAGTTTTTGTTGTTGTCGTTAATATTGCGAATATTGTTGTTGTTGTTGTTAATTTTAATAATGTTGTTTCATCCATTGTTGTTGTTTTTGGGTTATCCGCGCGCACACTATTTTAGGTGTTGTTGTTGCAATGATTGTGGGTTTTGCATTTGTTGTTGTTGTAAGTGATGTCGTTGTTTTGTTGCTACTACATAGTGTTGTTGTAGAGAATGTTGTTGTTGCGTTATTATTACTGTTGTTGTAGAAAATGTTGTTGTTGTTGTTATTGGTATTGTTGTTGTGGAGAATGTTGTTGTTGTAGAAAATTTTGTTGTTTTGTTGCTGCTGGTGTTGTTGTGGATATTGTTGTTACTATTATTGTTGTTGTAGGAAATGTTGTTGTTGTTGTTGTTATTGGTATTGTTGTTGTGGAGAATGTTGTTGTTGCTGTGCTCGCATTACCAGTAAACACAATATTTTTATGTTTTTTGTTGTTGGTAATTCTGGGCTCCTTTCCTTGTTGTTGTTTTCACATGCATTATTGTTGTTGTTGTTGCTGCTGCAACCCGACTCCCATCGTGTGTTCTTGCATGTGATTGAATACTCTGCGCAATATTGTTGTTGTTCTCATTGTGTCGACGTGTTTATGTTGTTGTGTGAAATTGTGATTTTCTCCCGCTACCGTTGTGGCCTAACGGCAATACGAGCGGCAAAAAAGTCAAAAAAAAAGAAAATATTTCGTGAAAGCGCACTTAATTATGCACACATATATGCATATGCATGTATGTATTTCTGATGTATTTCTCATGTATTTATATGCAAGCAATTTGTTGCTTTTGTTGTCATGAATATTTCATTTAATTGCCACATATTTTACGCGAGCTCGTACTTACACCTGTGTTTGCGTGCGTGTGTGGGATATATGTTTCCATATAGGTATGTATGTGTGGGCGTGTGTGTGGCAGCCACCATACTTGCTACAGCATTTCGTCTAGGAATAATATATTGTGCTCGTACATTATGCAGCGGCCACTTCAGCACCTGTTCGCACACACATACACCAACATGTATGTATTTATGTACTTTGTTGAACAAGCTCACCCACACACCAATATGCATGTATGTATGTATAGCATATGCGCATATGCAGCAATAATTTAATATTGCTCTGTCGATGCATTGCCACAACGGAAATTGGTGTGGTTAACACGCGCGATTGATTATCGCCAAGATTCAATTAAACGCACTCGCTTCACGTTCGTACACCGGCGCAGCGCGTGGGTGGAGCGGCAGCGCAGGGGTGTGCCATGCAATTGATGGTACTATAATTTACCGTTATACACAAGTAGGCTGCACTTGAGTGGCTGTAAGCGCGTGTGCTGCCAAGCAATTTGAGTGTTCCGAGTAAATTGTTCAGAATTCATTCATTCAGGGGTACAAATTAGCTGCGGTGAAATTTAAATGAGCATTGTGTCGGCAGTGGCGGTTATATGTACTCCCGGAGTTGCCCATAGTAAATACATATATACGTATTCATAAGTTTTTCATATTTTGAAGAGAGTTGAGCACTTTAATTTTTAACAAGTTCGAGAGCAGCCACTGCGTGGATTGTTCTAGCAGTTGAGTACGAGCTCAGTTAATTACAAGATTAATTACATAATTAAGTCTAAAAAGCTGAATATCTCCTTGAAGTGTTTTGCTGTAAGACAAGATTAGATCTATTGTACGCTTTCCAAAATCACAATGACCCATCTAGCCCCTGTATATTGAAAAATTCCAATATACTGCTCAGTCCTATTGAGGCGTTTTGATTTCTATTTGGAAACTTTTATCCAAGGGCCTTTATCCTACGTCTACAGACTGCTATGCAGTCAATCAGCAGTGTTCTGAAGTTTCGGGCTCCCTGTCGCAGAACCGGCAATTTGCACAAGAAGCTAGGTCCGTGTTATATACATAAGTGCGTCTGAAGCTTACCGATATTATAACCCACGATTAACAACCCGTGAAAGGAGAATCGACACACACCACCTCTTCGTCGATTTCAAAGCTGCTTTCGACAGCACGAAAAGGAGCTGCCTTTATGCCGCGATGTCTGAATTTGGTATCGCCGCAAAACTAATACGGCTGTGTAAACTGACGTTGAGCAGCACAGAAAGCTCCGTCAGGATCGGGAAGGACGTCCCTGAGCCGTTCGATACCAAACGAGGTTTCAGGCAAGGCGACTCCCTATCGTGCGACTTCTTCAATCTGCTGCTGGAGAAAATTATTCGAGCTGCAGAACTGAATCGAGCAGGTACAATCTTTTATAAGAGTGTACAGCTGCTGGCGTATGCCGATGATATTGATATCATCGGCCACAACACCCACGCCGTTAGTTCTGCTTTCTCCAGACTGAACAAGGAAGCAACGCAAATGGGTCTGGCAGTGAACGAGGGCAAGACGAAATATCTCCTGTCATCAAACAAACAGTCGTCGCACTCGCGACTTGGCACTCACGTCACTGTTGACAGTCATAACTTTGAAGCTATAGATAATTTCGTCTCTCTTGGAACCAGCGTAAACACCACCAACAATGTCAGCCTGGAAATCCAACGCAGGATTACTCTTGCCAACAGGTGCTACTTCGGACTGAGTAGGCAATTGAAAAGTAAAGTCCTCTCTCGACGAACAAAAACCAAACTCTATAAGTCGCTCATATTTCCCGTCCTGCTATATGGTGCAGAGGCTTGGACGATGACAACAACCGATTAGTCGACGTTGCGAGTTTTCGAGAGAAAAGTTCTGCGAAAGATTTATGGTCCTTTGCGCATTGGCCACGGCGAATATCGCATTCGATGGAACGATGAGCTGTACGAGATATACGTCGACATTAACATAGTTCAGCGAATTAAAAGACAGCGGCTACGCTGGCTAGGTCATGTTGTCCGCATGGATGAAAACACTCCAGTTCTGAAAGTATTCGACACAGTACCCGCCGCGGAAAGCAGAGTGGACTCTTGCAACAATTCGCTCCGACATTTTCGAGCCGTCGGTGTACTACTTGATTGTAACGGGTGATTTTTTTGAGGTTAGGATTTTCATGCATTAGTATTTGACAGATCACGTGGGATTTCAGACATGGTGTCAAAGAGAAAGATGCTCAGTATGCTTTGACATTTCATCATGAATAGACTTACTAACGAGCAACGCTTGCAAATCATTGAATTTTATTACCAAAATCAGTGTTCGGTTCGAAATGTGTTTCGCGCTTTACGTCCGATTTATGGTCTACATAATCGACCAAGTGAGCAAACAATTAATGCGATTGTGACCAAGTTTCGCACTCAGTTTACTTTATTGGACATTAAACCAACCACACGAATGCGTACAGTGCGTACAGAAGAGAATATTGCGTCTGTTTCTGAGAGTGTGGCTGAAGACCGTGAAATGTCGATTCGTCGCCGTTCGCAGCAATTGGGTTTGTGTTATTCGACCACATGGAAGATTTTACGCAAAGATCTTGGTGTAAAACCGTATAAAATACAGCTCGTGCAAGAACTGAAGCCGAACGATCTGCCACAACGTCGAATTTTCAGTGAATGGGCCCTAGAAAGGTTGGCAGAAAATCCGCTTTTTTATCGACAAATTTTGTTCAGCGATGAGGCTCATTTCTGGTTGAATGGCTACGTAAATAAGCAAAATTGCCGCATTTGGGGTGAAGAGCAACCAGAAGCCGTTCAAGAACTGTCCATGCATCCCGAAAAATGCACTGTTTGGTGTGGTTTGTACGCTGGTGGAATCATTGGACCGTATTTTTTCAAAGATGCTGTTGGATGCAACGTTACGGTGAATGGCGATCGCTATCGTTCGATGCTAACAAACTTTTTGTTGCCAAAAATGGAAGAACTGAACTTGGTTGACATGTGGTTTCAACAAGATGGCGCTACATGCCACACAGCTCGCGATTCTATGGCCATTTTGAGGGAAAACTTCGGACAACAATTCATCTCAAGAAATGGACCCGTAAGTTGGCCACCAAGATCATGCGATTTAACGCCTTTAGACTATTTTTTGTGGGGCTACGTCAAGTCTAAAGTCTACAGAAATAAGCCAGCAACTATTCCAGCTTTGGAAGACAACATTTCCGAAGAAATTCGGGCTATTCCGGCCGAAATGCTCGAAAAAGTTGCCCAAAATTGGACTTTCCGAATGGACCACCTAAGACGCAGCCGCGGTCAACATTTAAATGAAATTATCTTCAAAAAGTAAATTTTATGCGTTTTTTTTTAAAAAAAAGTTATCAAGCTCTTAAAAAATCACCCTTTACTTCCCCTAAGCAATAGCGTAGGCATTCGGCCTTCTTGCTAAGGGTAACCCTGAACTATTTAGTAAAGCTTACTCTTATGGTAATGCTGTCCCTTGGCAGAGGTATCAATGGTATTTCACCACTTAAGTTCTTCGTACGCTGGGGTGATATTATCTTACCTCTGCTTCACCCTTCTATTGCCATTTTTAGCAATATTTGCTTGGCTACCTGACCGTTTACTGGTAAAGTAGTCTGAGCTCAAGCGATATGAAACATATACTGAAGACTTCCATCAATTAAAGTCTAGAAATTAAAATTCTTAGTATTTGTGTAGTACATTGAATCAACGCATACTGCACTCGACAGTTTTATGGGCGATCGTGTTAAGGCCTATCGGTCGTGGAATTACTTAAATAAAGTATGGAGCAAGGTCATTGGTCACCACACCAAAACACACAACTGTAAATATAATGGGGAATGTTTCTTATCATTCGAAAGAATATTTTTTGGCATTTATTATTTGAAGATTATCTGTTTCAAATGTTGGTCGTGGCTACGTCTGAGATTGTCTATCCGTTGAGTCCAATTTTCGATGACTTGTTTGAGCATTTCTACTGGTAACTTGCTCCAAGGGCTGAATTGAAGCGGGATTGTCCGCATAGACTCTAGACCTTACATATCTTCACAGAAAAAGTCTAATGGTGTGATATCACACGATCTTGGTGGTCAATCGTCAGGTCCAATATGTGACAATATGGCGTATCCAATATGGCGTATGTCCAATATGGCGTCTTGTTGAAACCAAATTTCGCTGAGATCACGAACATTAATTTTGGGCATTAAGTAATCGGTTATCATGGCGAAATAACGGTCGCCATTGACAGCTACGTTATCACCTTCATTATTTTTAAAGAAATGTGAACCGGTGATTCCACCGCCACACAAATCACACCGAACCATTGTTTTATTGCAAAAAGTATCTCGACTTGGGTCAACCGTTCTAAGTTAAAAAACAAACTCTAAATGTGCCATATATTCAGTTCATTTTCCTTGCAATTAAATTTTTTACGGCACCGCATTGGTTAAATGCATTCCAGGACACTTACCATACAACAACAGAGTCCTTGAGAATCCTTTAAAATTTATTTAAGTGTGAATTTCAATCTGCAATTGTGTTTAAAAGCATTTCCATTCCACGCAGCTGCACCCACACAACTGCACGCAGTTTCACTCACACACATACACACCGCTGCAGAAGCAACCTGGCATCAGCGCCGCCGGCTTCCTCGTTACCTGCCAGGAGGATGTGCCTTGACAGTTGGCATTTGAATTTAAATTTAAGTACAATTTTTTCTTCTTTTCATATTTGCCAGTCAAGCACAGTTAGCTTTGCGTGTGTTGCAACGTGTGCATTGCGTATATCCTTTATTGATTGTGTGATAAAAACACACACTCTCACCGACATACACGCTTGTATGCAATGCCAGCAAGGCTTTAAGGCGCGCGTGTGTGTGCGATAACTGTTATTCGTAGATATGCGATTACTTTTAAGTTATGCAGCCTGTCGCATCACTCCGATTGCACTCAAGTGTAACAAACGGCAGTGCAACGCGCACAAGCGAGTATATATGTGTGTGTGTGTATGGGTTATGCATGCGTGTGAGTTTTACTTGTATTTGCTGTCGCTTCTTCTTTGTCATTTCTATTTTGCTACGTTTTATTACCGCTACTTATTCTTTTGCTTCGTCGCTTACGCGTCGCTGCTCCAAGACAATGTGAGCCACACGTGAGCACACACACACACACATATATATAATATATACATATATTTATGGCGCACCTTGAAAGCTACGAATTCCTTTGCTCGGAGCTGGATACTTGCGAAATATTCTCTTTTATAAATTCATATGTACAATAGCGTGCAAAACATTAGCGTAATCAAATAAATTTTTTAATTGAAGTGTATACTGTTGGGAACTACCTCTCAACTCCAGTTTTAGGCTTTGATGGCCACTGCAGAGTGGATCTACAGCTCCTGAGAAAAGTTTCTTACAGGCTGGTGGTACATTCCATTAGTATGGCAGGTCGCTGCCTGTGCTCTGAATACTGCACTTCATGATTAAACTGCTTTGGGTGCTCAGCCATAGCGGTATTGCAAGAAACTGTAAGGCCGAGGATCTGCGTTGACTTTTCGTAGTTCCCAACTGGAATGTTGGGCTTTTGACCCATTGAACAAGCCCTGCACCCAGAAGGTCTTTCTGGCTCAGGAGGTCTAGGGAACTCTTTGCTCTCAGAAATTCCTCACTGATAATGTCCGATGGAGATTCATGCGATAAGACAGAAAGTGTGCCCGGATGCCAGTTACAACAGCTGTTTGGAAGAAGGGGAGATATAATCAACTCAACACTTCGTCTTCAATATCCAACCTTTGTCAGATCAAGGAAAAAACATCTCGAATCTTTTATCTTTAGACATCTAAGTGAAAAAGGGGAAATATAAGTAAAATACCTAGTCCCGACATATCAAGGATAAGCCTAATCCAACCTAACCCAACTTTTTCTCCTCCAGAAGAAAAAAGGCTTGTATCTGATCTTCGAAGTCGGCAAAGCGCCTCGAGGCAAATACATATTTGTATAATTGTTTAATTAATTCCTGTCCGCACAGTGGAATCAGTGTAACATCCCACGTGTTTAAGATATCGCATCCGCGGGCCAATCTAGAAGCAAGTGATGTTTCTAACTCGTTTTGTGCCATACAGCTATTGTAAGATTCCCGGCCTTACAGCGTGGACGCAGATGTGACAATATCGTACAAGGAGAGGCTAGTCTTATTGAGGAAAAAGAGCTCACTGGGTCTATTACGATCGACCTTGTACCAAAACGATCTTGCTATGTGTTGATAGTGGCCCAGCGCTGGTCAAGCTCCTGCGAAGCCCAGCCATCTAGTGGTAAAAAATAAGAGGAGAGTGTTGCATCAACCCATTCCCATTCTATTGATAGCGGTCTAGGGTGTTTTCCTTGCCTGCTCGTCAGATTTGCGGTTAGCTGTGGCTGGCTCCCAATACAATTGTTCCCACGATACTCTGGTCTTCGTAACTGGAATTTTTATCCGATCAAGAACTATCACCTCGGCAGAATTCTGTCGCTACAACAAGCAACAAAAACAGGTTATGCATTCCATAACCAGACTTGTGGGCTTGGTTAGTAAGCTAGTATCGCCGCCCTGCTTTTGGAGTGGATAGATACTTCTCTGAAAGATAGAGAGTTCCTAACAATATACCCCTCCACTAACCTTCTACCTGAACCTTGGCCCATCCGTAAAGAAGGTCTACCCTCTACCCTCTAGCTCTAGCATTATCAATTTCTGAACAAAACACATAATCGTTGAAAACAATTAAAAATAGGTAAACTAAGCTGCTTATGTTTTGTACAATACTGTGCACATCACATATGTATAATTTATGCTTGAATAGAAGGCAGTATGCCAAGTGGTTGTGCGCAAATCTGCGGATAAGAAGAAAAATCTAACGCATGCATATGTTTGTAGCAAATTTACATATTTATTTTATGCATAGCTATGTTATGCCAGATATCTTTGCTGGATAGATACTTTTCGTTTGCTATATAAAGGTACGAAATATATACATATATAGGTATGTGCGAGTTTATTTTTGCACAAGGACGGATTTATGCAGCTACGCGGAAGTGTTTCAGGGTTTCTGATACTGATGACACCGTTCACGAGACAAAAATGTAATATCTAGTAATATCGGGTCGAAGTTGTTCAGTTGGTATAGAGTTCGTCAATTTGCGTGCTTATAAGAACCTACTGTCGTTGAAAATTATATATGGTAAAAAAAATTAACTTGCTATGACTGGAGTCAAAACAAAGACTCAACGAAAGTGTTCAATGCGAAATGAGAAAGAAGACTATATTGAAGTTTATAGCATTCATCAACTTTCTGTGGCCTAAATCATAAATCAATAAATCAGAAAACTTTGATATACAAGTATCTATGCTTACAGCGAAGAGCTTGACATTGTAACCCTGCTTTTCTCTGCGACCTAATATAAGTTAGGACGGCGCCATCATGAATATATACGTGATCTAACTGATAAATTACCGTAATCTAACTGCTAAGTAAATAAGTAACCGTGATCTAACTGATAAGTGTCCATAGACTAACTGGTAAGTAACCGTGGACTAACTGATAATTGTCCATGGACTAACTGGTAAGTAACCATGGACTAACTGATAATTGTCCATGGACTAACTGGTAAGTAACCGTGACCTAACTGATAAGTATCCGTGGACTAACTGGTAAGTAACCGTGCCTGGAACTAATAAGTAACCGTGATCTAACTGATAAGTGTCCCTAGACTAACTGGTAAGTAACCGTGGACTAACTGATAATTGTCCATGGACTAACTGGTAAGTAACCGTGATCTATCTGATAAGTATCCGTGGTCTAACTGGTAAGTAACCGTGCCCGAACTAATAAGTAACGGTGATCTAACTGATAAGTGTCCGTGGACTAACTTATAAATAACCGTGTACTAACTATTAAGTGACTGTTAATCATCCAATAGCCTCTGAAGAATTGCAAAGAAAAGTTATCTATTCAATGATAATCAGTAGATAAGTTTAGCAGTAGTTTACAATATCCACACTCTGAACTTGAACTGAGAAAAGGGTAAGGTGATACACAAGAGTTAGAGTTTTATTCGATAAAAAGTTGCACTGAATGCCGTAGCGCCAACCATTTTGATGTTAGATGTTTCA